>NW_009230749.1:74411-80342 GCF_000690835.1 Fulmarus glacialis
AATATACAAAATAAGTGATGCACAAGGCATGTGCTCCCCAGCCGTGCTGACCGATAACCAGGTAGCGATCGGTACTTCCTGGATCATGCCTACCATTCATATACTGAGCATGACGTCACATGGTATGGAATACCCCATTAGCCAGCTGGGCTGGCTGTCCTGATTATGTTCCCTCCCATCTTGTGTACCTAGCTCAGTCAGTAGGCATGGGAGCTGTCCTTGGACTAGGAGGGCACTTAGCAACAACTGAAAACATCAGTGTGTTATCAACATTCTCCTCATATTAAATCCAAAACACAGCACTAGCAAGAAATTTAACCCTATCCCAGCTGAAACCAGGACAGTGGAATAGTTCAATTTATTTACAATCAATCAAATCTGGAAGATTAATATGTGGAGAAGGAAAAATATTCGGCATGCTATGCTAATGAAATTTACTGAAATAGTGGTTTACACATATATCTTTTAGTGAGCATTCGTATCCCTCATTTTCCCATTCTAAGTTAGAAAAGGTCTTCCAACAGAAAATAAGCTTGATTGAAAGAAGTGACTTTCTTCTTCAAGCAGTGTTGCTGACACCTATACTTCCGTGCAGACCTCACATTTGCCTGCTGGAAATGTCAACCCCCAGCAAAACCCCCCCAGTCTTTGTAATTCAGTAATCGAAGTATATAAACACACATATGTATTTATACCAGTCCTGCACTCTTCAGAGATCTGATATTAACTAACAATGCTCACACAAAATGGAGCTCATGCATCTGTACTTCTTTCCGCATGCAACAAAATATTAATGTTGCATCATATTGACATCTTGTTTCAAGGGTAGCAAAGAGGGAAATTAATTAAAGATGTGAATTTAATGTTAAGTTAGCAAAACTTCATTAGATACCTGCATCAACACGCTCATTCAAAATTAAAGTGGCTTTAATTTTGTTTTCCTTCATTCACTTCAGGCTGAGTAAATCAGGCTAAATTGAATCAAGATTGCATTAACTCTGAAATACGCTTACCCACATAATGTTTACATTCAGTTTAACTGACCTCCTTTAGTAGTTAATATAGATTAATTTTCTTGAAATATTTTGTGTGTCTGAAGACAAGTAAAATTGCAATTCTTGGTACAAATTCTAATACAGTCATTACTATATCAAGCAGAGACCAAAATTCTAAGTGTCTGCAGGATTTGTCAACAAAAAAAGTTGTGCTGGTTATTTAAAACATATCAGTCCCTTAATCTACTTCCTTTCCATCCCAAAAGCTCTGGCTGAACTCAGGAAAGCTTGTTTTCTCTTCAATTATTTTCAAGAATGTAGAATTTGGCCCACTTCTGGTTATATCGGTGCTTTGTACGTTTTTAAGCAAGACATTTTTGTCTTGATTTCCAAGTCATTGATAGGCTACGTCAAAGCCACTTTCCTTTCAAAGACATGTTTAGAGATCTATTTTTACATATACACTGCTAGCATCTCCGAGCATGAAACAGTAATCCCCACCATATCTTAGGGGTCTGTGAAATTAATGGGTGTTCCAAAAAAACCCAAATTCTTCTCATGTCTTGGCTGTCTGGTGACAGCAATAGTGTTTTTAACTAATTTGTCTGAAGAACTTCTTGAACATGAAATAACCTAGAGTTTTAAGCAATTTTATTATCTTAATTTTATTTTTTTGGACTCTTTAAAGATTGGGATTTTTTGGTTGGATATGGTTTCATCATCTCTTCATAGCATTAGAAAGTGATTTTTTGCAGAATCATTACACTAGCAACAAATTCTGCAACATCCTGTATAAAACAACAGCATGTATAAAATGTTTATAGCAACAGCTAATACAGACACCACCACCACCACCACCCCCCAAAAAAGAAGGCATGTTGGGCAGAAAACATTTCCAACACACATTTCCCATTATGAAGGCAATGTAAGCAACTGTCAGGTAAAATAAGACATCTGTTGGAAGGATAGAATGGTATTTAAAATTGCCAGGGTCAAACTGGGTTACCTGAGTGTTTTCTTCCCTTATCTACGACTGCTTTAAATAATATAAACATGCAGACTTGGCTGAAGTCCCAGCTCATCAGAGCACTTAAGCATGCCCTTGACTGTAAGCATGTGTAAGGCTTACTGATGAAGAAGGGAAGAAGAAAGAAATAGATTTGAAACTTGAAGATTAGTTTGGTGTGGACAAAGATTGGAATTTATTGAGTATTGGTGCTTAAACATTAGATAACTGTTTCTGAAAAATCTGACTGTAAATTTCTGCACTATCTTATCAACGCAATAGAGATTACTTGGCTTTCTGCTGATCTATTAATGCAAAAAGCATAAACATATTTCTAGACTAAGTAGACTAGGTCTAAACATTTTTAAATTAACTTATCTTTTGTATTCATAAAATAAAAAAAAGAATACTCATTCAATAATTCAGCATAACTGAATTTAATAATCTGCTAGGAACATATTTTTATCACGTGTAAACCAAGGATTCAGACAGTATTTAGAGGCTGTGCTCAGAGCACAGAAGCACTTTCAACTTCCTGCCGAGAACCATCATACTCCATGAAGTCACCGAGACCTTAGGGTGCATGGCACTGCAGCAGATTTTGCAGAAGGAGTAAATGGACACAGGGCATATGTCAGCTTGCAGAATGCCTATCTACAAAGTTCCATGTTTTGGCTGATTTCTGTACTTCATCATGGTTGTGACTGCAAGGGAATGACATTTATGGTGATAGAACAAATATAGAGAGCAAAAAAGCCAGAATCCGTGAACATGGAACTAATTACCACTACAAGCATGTAGTGATACTGCTACTGAAACAATTATAATAGCAAAAGGACACATTTCCAATATTTTTTGTGCCTGTTAGCTAATTTGTTTTTATGTCCACATGGCATATGAAAAATATTGTGTATTCATAGAGATAGAGATATAGCTACTGTAGTTAAGGAGTCGTGCTGAAAGTTAAGTGCCTGAACAGTTGAATATGAATATAACCAGAATATGGTTGTGATATCACCGTCAAAGCTCAGGGAAGAACAGGGAGTGTTAGCTGGCAGAATCTTTTCTTATGTGCAGTAGGGTCCTGTTCCTTTTGGGACTCTACATACAAATTAGTAATAAAAACTGTGTTTTTCTTTGAATTCAGAGAGCAGTCGTGTTAGCTATCGTAAGCTCCTAGTGAGCTACATATTTATTTGTATTAGACAATGCCATATAATACCTGTAATAGAAAAAGCCTAATAGATAACTTATCCTCACATACTGTGCAACTGTAGAAAAAATGCAGAGAAAGTAAAATGACTGTACTAAAAAAAAAAGTATTATGCTATCTAAAAAAGTATACTGACCCCTTTCCAACACAGTAGAGAGCTGATTGGTACGAAAAGAAAAAGACATAACCTTTTTATCTCAATAAAATTAAAATGTGCAGTTATATCTGCAAGCGCTGTGAGGGGTGAATTTTCTGTTTTAAAGCTCTACTCATGCTGGCCTCCCTTTATAGTTGTCCTCTATACAATCAGTAGATGCTTATTACAAAGTATCAGCTTGCTTTCTTGTCTCTGCCACCTTTGGGGAATGCATTTAATTCACCTCTGTTTAGGGCCTGTTAGCCAGTACATGCCAAGTGTTATATGTAATTTCCTTCAGATGTCAATCTGTGTAAAAGGGGCAATCTTTGAATTTTCCACTTGCTCTAGCTCTTCAAGGAAATGACTAAAAACAGAAGTTGCTAGTCAAGCTGATGAGATCAGGGAATAGAAGAAAAATGTGTTGAACGTTCTAATATTCTTCTAAACCGCAGTTGAGAATGGCATTAGAAATCAAGGTTTTAACATTCATTTATGGTTTCCATTGTGGGGAAAAGCGTGTTCATGGTAGATCTAAGAGGTCAGATCCTTAGAAGTTTCCGACTGTCTTTTTTCACTTTACAGTGTAGACATTTCCTTTGCAGGAACAGCTATATGCATTTTCCTCATACAAAATTCTTCAGCTGTCTGTGAATCACAGAATGATAATGTTTTTCAGTACAATCCCATTTTATCTCTGTCCACCTTCTTGTGTTAATAAATTGACTTATTTTTCTCCAAACAGAAAATATGTAATAGCAGTGCAAAGGAGCTTGAAGAAACACATGAAAGCATGGTTCTCCTAAACAGAGGATTGAATTACCAATTTTTTGTCCGATCAGGAGAACCTTTCCATTTGTGCCAACAGCTGAGACTCCCAGAGTGCAATAATGGGCATCACATCAAAGTGATACAGGGGCTGCTCTGAACAGCTAAATGACTCCTTCCTCTGCACAAGGCCATGAAGAACAGGGTGCTCTTATACCTTCATGAATCTCCACCCTGCTTGGGCCCACTGTTACCACCTTTTTCACCCCCTTCCAGATTTGTAGCTGTCTCCATCTTCACCCTAATCCTTCTGAGCTCTATCTGCTCCTCCTTTTTACCACCACCAAGCTCCAATTGCCACGGGGCGGGGGGGGGGATGAAAATGTTAAATACTTCAATATTTAAACTTTTCAGCTCTATTCTCTTGCGTTTGACTGGTTTTTAGAACTGTGATCTAAAAATATATTAAAGCATTTGCTTCCATTTTATCCTACTTTAACTATGGATGATGTAAAACTTACCATCAACAAAACTTGGAAATGAAGACACTTTCTTTGTCTGTTGAGAAATAAAAATGGTATAGCTGTAACGAAATCATTTTCACAAACTGAAGTGAATTCATATTATATTTAAACAGCTGAACATTGTTTATAAAAAATCAAATTTCTCTGCATAACTTCTGCATAGCCATTATTTAGCACAGTGAAACACATTACATCACAGTAATTAACTCAATCTAAGTGTTACATAGTGCTGTTTACCTGGAATCTCAAAGCATTTTAAGCAGATCCCACCACACAAAATAATAAGGGAGGGTGGGGGAAAGAACATGAAAATTACCTAGGAAGTCAGCTGTCAAATGAGCAATACAAACCAGCAATTACCAGTCCAGTAGTTCGTCCACTAGATCACATTGTCTATTAATGATATCCCAAATTTCCAATTAAGAACATTTAACAGTATTTTACAAAGCAATATCCTGGGTCAGTGAATAAAAAGAACTGTCCCTGACTGCACAGTACATAGCATTACACTTAATCTCAGAAGGGGCCACAATAATGCTCTTTTTATGGTACTGTCTTTATTCTCAATAAAGAGATATAGTCTTTCCATTTGCTTATCGTTTGCCAGCCTCCTCAGGCTTCCTGTTTCCAGGAAAGAGGCCGATTTCTCCATTACAGGAAAAGGCTTTAGAAATGTGCCTCTTCATTAATGTAACAGGCTACAGGCTAAACATGTCACATGTTTTTGAGATAACAGACTTCTGCTTTTAAGTCTGAATTTCATTTCATTGTGTCTAGCCTCAAGTATAACCTCATTCTGCATTCTTAGATGTCATCTTTGCTCCAGTCTTCAGTGACAAGAGCAGGTCTGCCCATCACTGCATCTTTTTCACAGCTGACTGAGCCAGGACACTTCTTACCACAGAGGCCACTCAAAAAAAAAGTGAATGATTTGAACCCTCAGCACTGAATAATGTGCTTGATATTAGGGGTTATTTAAAGAGAACTATTCCTGTGGGAATTAAGCAGTCCTTTGGTTTCAAAGATAGACATTTGGCGGGGAGAGGATGAAGAAAGAAAAAAAGCAGAAGCCAATTTATTTTTTATGTTACTTTTGCTCTCCAATAATCCAAAAAGAGAATTCTGAAGTGTTCTCTCTGTTCTGTATGTCATCAGAAAATTTTAGGCTTGAGTATATGCCATGGACAGTTACATAAAATGAATGCGGCAGCAACAGATTCATGGGTATAGTTCAAACACTTTTTGGAATATGCAGATGCGGTCTCACGGTTTAGACAGGTACACTCTTC
>NW_009230750.1:0-2548 GCF_000690835.1 Fulmarus glacialis
GCCGCGGTCGCTGTGCCCAGCGCGGGCTCCTGCGGGCCTCGCCGTTGCTCCCGCCGGCTGCCTGCAGCGTGTCGCAGCGTTGGCCTTGTTAAGCCATGAACGTGCTCGGTGTATGGCTGGTGTTGGTAGGATCTTGAAAATGAAGGGTCGCCTCCTCACCCAGTTTTGTTCTCTTCCCTCGGCACTCCGTGGTTCTTTTTTAACGCACTTGAAATACACGTTATATTACGTGCTTTTTGTAAGGCAAAACAGTTTTGAAAACATTTACCAGAAAGGTGGGCAGGTTTCTGTTTTGTGTCGCAGTTGCCAGGGGGAACTGATGCACGCCCTATACGCTGTAGAAATTTGTTTATTTTCACTTTACGTTAAATATTTGTATCAATTCTTCAAACTATTGATAGTCACGAGTCTTTTGATAATATCAAAATAATCTGTGTAATTTTTACTGGAATATAAACAGGTATAATGCAGTATAATGGGGGTCTAACTCCCGTTTATGTTTCTTAAAGGTACAAGAAAGTCTTTTTGCCCTGTGCTAGGTTTCTCTGAAATGCCTTTTTATTTCAGAAGTGACTAAGCCCTGGTGGGAAGTGACAGAAGTGGGGCAGAGCTCCCAGAAAGGCAGTAAGAGTCAGCAGAGGGGCCCCCGGGGATGCCAGAGAAGTTGAGATGAGGTTATGGGAAGGCAGCAGGCGTCTGGGGTCTGGCGCTGCGCCACATCACATCAGAATGGATGCCCCCCCATGCCAAATGGTGGAGGAAAAGTGTTGATGAAGAAAAGCTGATCTAGCTGCCGGACCCTGATCCAGATCAGTGCAGAGGTGTGAACAAGGTTAGACAAAGTGTTTTTTGAATGCTAGGTTCATGAAAGAAGCAGCTGGGGATCCTGGTGCCTGGGACGGAACTACTGTAGAGTGGTGTGGAAGGCACTAACTACATAGGGATTTGATACAGTGACATGATACAGCGACTCAGGTGAGTTGGTCACAAGTGTGACTTGAGACAACTCAAGCGGACAAGTCAAACTGGAAGGACTGAAGGGGCAGTATGAAATGGGGTCTGGAAGCGAGTGTAGTCAGAATATGCGGAGGCCGCTGTTTTTAACTAAGTAGTGTGTCAAATAATCCTCAGAGTTTATTCTTTCAACCAATCCGTAAGGCCCCTGCCAGCAGACCAAGGTTAACAGGTAGCGAACTGGAAGAAGATCAATAGACAAGGTTGCTTGGTGCAACATTCTTAAGCACCTTAAGTCCTCAGAGTGTAACTTTTAGCTAGATATCACAGACTTTGTAAAATCTCCTGGACCAGCTTGTTCATGTCGTTTTCCTTGTCTTCACCATTGTGTCATCTCTCCTGCCTCAATGAGGTTTTAGGAAATAAAAAATTATATTTCACTTTTTTTTGTTTTTTTTTCCCCACCAGACGTAAGACGTCATAGCGTTAACAGCCATACAGAAATATACAGTATCTGCTCTGGGGGAAGAGGAATTCTAAGAATAGCTAAGACCAGTCCATTGTCTTGTGATTTATACAATTCTCAATGCTAGATTTGAGAAAGGTACATGTACCTTGCTAAACAATTGAAGGATAGGATTAAACGTATAAAGGACTAAGTTTCAGATTTTGTTGAACTTCTTCAGAGAAAGACCTTCAGAAAAGAAACTTGCAGTAAATGTTGCAGATTAACAGCTACATTGTGCATGTTTTGGTCGCACAGTTTTCCCAAGTCAGAGTATAAGGAGTCATTCTAGTAAGCAAATGGGGAATATTGTTATATTTGGTTATTATATATAACATATGACAGACCGTTCCCATTTGCAGATACAAACTGTTCCATGACATGACAAAAGATGTGTCATTTTGTTCTTACAAATTGATGATTGCCTTTTGAACTATTCCTGTTCTAGAGCTGCTCTGGCAACGGATGGTAGTAGTAGGCGACTCTCTTCTGACAAGAACGGAGGCACTCATTTGCTGACCTAACACACTCTCTAGAGGGGTGTGCTGCTTACTGGGGGCTCATATCAGTGATGTCACCAAGAGGCTACCAAGCCTCATACAGTCCACTGATTGTTATCTGCTGCTGTTGTTTCACGTAGGCACCAGTGATACAGCCAGGAGCAGTCTGAGGGGTATCAAAAAGGATTACAGAGCGCTGGGAGTGGCAGTAAGGGACTCTGGAGAGCGGGTAGTTTTTTCATCGGTCCTCCCAGTCAAAGAGAAGGGATTTGAAAGGGCCAGTTGAACCTGGCGAGTCAACAACAGATGGTTACAGGATTGGTGCCACAGCCAGGGGTTCAGCTACTTAGACCATGGGACTCGCTTTGAGAAACCTGGTCTGCTGGGGGCTGATGGGGTCAGAGAAGGGGAAAAGCATCTTCGGTCATAGGCTTGCCAAGCTGGTGAAGAGGGCTTTAAACTAAAGTTGCTGGGGGAGGGGAACCTCAATCCATCCCATTCCTACCAGTTTGATACCAGTGCCAGCAATAGATGCCCAGAGCCTGGAGAAGGATCACAGGTCAGCAGGAGAGCTCCTGAAGAGCAGCCA
>NW_009230750.1:2687-3184 GCF_000690835.1 Fulmarus glacialis
GGGAATAAACAAGAGTAGTGAGCTACGTGTGCACGCCTGCAGGGCTACAATCCTATTGGCATCACGGAGACGTGGGGGGGATGGCTCCTATGATTGGAATGTTGGAATGGAAGGTTACAGGCTCTTTAGGAAGGACAGGCAGAGGAGACAAGGAAGGGGTGTCGCCCTCCATGTCAATGACCAGCTGGAGTGCATGGAGCTCCGCCTGGGGATGGATGAGGAGCCAACCGAGAGCTTATGGGTCAGGATTAAAGGGAAGACAGGGACAGGTGACATTACGATGGGGGTCTGCTACAGGCCACCCAACCAGGAAGACCGAGTGGATCAGGGCCTCTATAGACACATAGGAGCAGCCTCATGTTCACAAGCCCTGGTCCTCATGGGGGACTTCAACCACCCCGATGTCTGTTGGAGGGACAACATGGCAGGGCATAAACAATCCGAGAGGTTCCTGGAATGCATCGATGATAACTTCCTTCTCCAAGTGACAGAGGAGG
>NW_009230750.1:4210-17169 GCF_000690835.1 Fulmarus glacialis
TAAGGCACATGGAGGACAGGGAGGTGATTCGAGACAGCCAGCATGGCTTCACCAAGGGCAAGTCCTGCCTGACCAACCTAGTGGCCTTCTATGATGGAGTGACTACAACAGTGAACATGGGAAGGGCTACCGATGTCATCTATCTGGACCTCTGTAAGGCCTTTGACACGGTCTCCCACAACATCCTTCTCTCTAAACTGGACAGATACAGATTTGATGGGGGGACTGTCTGGTGGATGAGGAATTGGTTGGATGGTCGCATCCAGAGGGTAGTGGTCAATGGCTCAATGTCCAGATGGAGATCAGTGACAAGTGGTGTCCTGCAGAAGTCCATACTAGGACCGGTACTGTTTAATATCTTCATCAATGACATAGACAGTGGGATCAAGTGCACGCTCAGCAAGTTTGCAGACACCACCAAGCTGAGTGGTGCCGTTGACATGCCTGAGGGAAGGGATGCCATCTGGAGGGACCTGGACAAGCTCAAGAAGTGGGCCCATGTGAACCTGATGAGGTTCAACAAGACCAAGTGCAAGGTCCTGCACCTGGGTCGGGGCAACCTCTGGTATCAATACAGGCTGGGGGGTGTTGCGGATGGGGGTACTGGTCGATGAAAAGCTGGACATGAGCCGACAATGTGCACTTGCAGCCCAGAAGGCCAACTGTATCCTGGGCTGCATCAAAAGAAGCGTGGCCAGCAGGTCAAGGGAGGTGATTTTGCCCCTCTACTCTGCTCTGGTGAGACCCCACCTGCAGTACTGCATCCAGCTCTGGAGCCCTCAGCACAGGAAAGACATGGACCTGTTGGAGCGGGTCCAGAGGAGGGCTACAAAAATCATCAGAGGGTTGGAATGCCTCTCCTATGAAGAAAGGCTGAGAGAGTTGGGGTTATTCAGCCTGAAGAAGAGAAGGCTTTGGGGACACCTTATTGCAGCCTTTCAGTACTTAAAGGGGGCTTATAAGAAAGATGGGGACAGACTTTTTAGCAGGGCCTGTTGCGACAGGACAAGGGGCAATGGTTTTAAACTAAAAGAGGGCAGACTTAGACTAGATATAAGGAAAAAATGTTTCACAATGAGGGTGGTGAAACACTGGAACAGGTTGCCCAGAGAGGTGGTAGATGCCCCATCCTTGGAAACAGTCAAGGTCAGGTTGGACGGGGCTCTGAGCAACCTGATCTAGTTGCAGATGACCCTGCTCATTGTAGGGGGGTTGGACTAGATGACCTTTAAAGGTCCCTTCCAACCCAAACTATTCTATGATTCTATGATTTATTCACCTTTCGTTCTGTCTGGGTTGCTAACGTCAGAGTACAAGTGTTCTTAATCCTCATCCTCTTGAAATGTTGCAGAATGCAAAATGACAACGTTTTCTTCACCTTCAAAGCAGATCAGCCAGTACAGATCTTTGCCAGCATGCCTAAGAGCTTGAATAGCATATTACTAGTGTGAGAACCCTTATGCTATGTGGCAGGCAGCAGCTGTATTAATAGTCTTTAGAAATAACTGTTGTGAATAGTGCATTTTTTCTGATGTTCTTTGAGATGGCGTATGCCTCTTGATTTATTTTATTGTATTTTAAGGCAATGAGAGCTTCATCTTTCAGGTCAGTGCATAAAAGCTTGAACTCCTAAGTTTTGTTGACCTTGTAAGAGGTACATATAGGCGGCATCATCCATCTATCTTCATCTCTCTAAAGTGTTACCATGAAGTGTCTAGACAACAGTGGATTATTTTGCCCTTATGGGATGCAGTTTTGAATACTGCTGGAGCCCAGTTCTGAATTTAATTTTGAAGTGGAAAGTTGAAGACAACTTCAATTCCCACCTCTGTGGAAGGTCAAAGCTCCATTTTCTGTCTACTTGGGAAGTCTCTGATTTCCAGAATTTAAGCTACATGAAATCATACAATAAAGGGAGCTCTGCCCCTCTCTTGTTGAAATTATGCTGTTGTAAGTCAAGATTTATTGGGCCAGAGAGGTGACTTTTTATCTTGCTAGTTTATATACTGGTCTATGCACATGGTTTTTGGATAATCTCTCTGTAATAGACATCATTGAACAAAATACAAGCAAGTAGAAGACAGATATGTAATCTTAAATATTTCCTCTTCCAGGTAAGCATCCTAATTATAAATTTTATGCTTTATTCATGATGTTTTACAAGCAGATTTTGTCTTCTTTTCCATGTGCTGGCAGCTGTTGGATACAGAGGGTGGAGAATGCCTCTACCACTACTCCCTTTCCCCCTTCATCCCCCTGAAACTCACAGTGAAGTACTGACCTTCCCATTTCTGGGGAGAAGAAGGTGTCTGTGCCCACCTCGGGGTTAGGTATTCTCTTTTATATGCCTTGGTCCTGTTCTATACATACATATCTACATTGTGCTTAAACCCACAAAATTCACAGGATAAATATTTCTTTTCCTGTGGAGTTAAGTCTGACATGCTCCCTGCCTTGGTTGAGAATTAATTATATCTATTTCCAAAGTGTGTTTCACACTCACTTTATCCCAGGAACCTCTAAATACTGTGGAGCAGGACAGTAAGAAATTTTATCCCAAAGATGATCTTTAATAAAAAAAAAAAAAGACTGAAAAATAGGATCAAAGATTTTGGGAATCAAAAAAATTATTAGATTTCTGAAATCTCCTGCAAATCATTAAAATGGAAGATATATCTCCTCTCAGAGGTACTAAATTAATGGTAAAAAACCTAAGTATTGTAAAACTTAAAAAGTAGGATGACCTTGTGGCTTAATGGTAGACCAGGACTGAGGAGAATCTAATCATCCTGGTTATTTTACAGACTTCCTGAGTGACCTCGAGCAAAATCGCTCAGTTTTCTATCAGGAGTGTTTCCTTTCTCCCCCTCCCTTCCTTGTCAGTTTAGACTGATCCCCCCTCTTAAGCAGGGGGAGTTCAGGGCTCTCAGTATATGTTGAGTGAGTTCTCTCACTGTATATTGACAGTGACACAGTGGAGTCCTGATCAGCTAGTTTCTGCTTTGCTAATAATCATTAAGCAATCATCGTAAGTTTGGGATTTGAATTTGTTCAATAGAACACTGACTTCTGTGAGCTCCTGGAACTGAACAGTAGTTTCTGAGTAAAGCCACACAGGTACCGATCTCTGGCAGACATCAGCTAGCTGCATTCTTTCCACATAATTTCAGAAGCTATAAATGTAAGAAAAAACAACAAAGACCCCAAATCAGAAAAACTTACTTCCCCTCTTCCTTTCCACCAGAAGTATGAAGCTTGGGTTCTGACAGATATCTGGAACAGAGCACAGCATTAATAAATTGGGGCAGATCTGCAGTGGAACATTGCATGTTCAGTCTTGCTAATAATCTTGCCTGGATGTTATTTTAAAATATATTTTTAAATAGTATGGGAATAATATTTACTCTTGCTTACATTCTTATATTGACACCATCAGCATGATCTCCAGTGTGATTTCCTGACTCCTGAATGATTTAACCATTGTTAATATACAGTTGTTTAAAAGAGGACTAGGGTTCTGAGTGTGAAACACAAAACTTTATTATATAGTACTGTATATTAATGTTGGTATAGGGACAACAAAAAAACCCAACAAATTAAAATCTTTTCCATGAAAAGACTTTGAAATGCTACAGTTGCTGATGTCTCACCTGACAACTGCAGATTTGGGGTTTTTTCTTTCAGTTACCTAATATGAAGATGATTGATTATATTTTTTCTTTTTTTTTCCTTTTATCCATCTCCAGCTGAAATGGCTAGAAATGTTCCGTTATGTCAGTGGAGATAATGAAAAGTTACTTTTTCACTGGTGGTGTAATATCCACAAAGTGAGCTGTCGTGTAGCTAACCTGGCAGGCAGCTAAACACCACACAGCCATTGGCTCACTTCCCCCCTCAGTTGGATTGGGGAGAGAATTGAGGCGGGGGGGAAGTAAGATTCGTGGGTTGAGATAAAGACAGTTTAATAGAACAGAAAAGGAAGGGAAAATAGTAATAATAATGATAAAAGAATATAAAAAATAAGTGATGCACAATGCAATTGCTCACCACCCACCGACTGATGCCCAGCCAGTTCCCGAGCAGCGGCCCCCTGGCCAGCTTTCTCCTAGTTTATATATTGAGCATGACATCATATGGTATGGAATATCCCTTTAGCCAGTTTGGGTCATCTGTCCTGTTGTGCCCCCTCCCAGCTTCTTGTGCATCTCCAGCCTTCTGAGTTGGTAGAGCATGAGAAGCTGAAAAGTCCTTGACCAGTGTAAGCACTACTTAGCAACAACTAAAACATCAATGTGTTATCAACATTCTTCTCATACTAAATCCAAAACACAGCACTATACTAGCTACTAGGAAGAAAATTAACTCAATCCCAGCTGAAGTAAGGACCATGAGCACATCAAAAGGAAGAATTTGGTTTCCTGAATCTCTGTTCATAATCTTCTCAACCTTGTGTTTGTTGTCACTGTTTTGTTTGGGTGGGTTTTTTTTCAACAATCGTAAAAAAAAGTCCGAGTGAATTTTGTTTTTTTTAACTTTTGTGGTCGTGCTGTTTAACTGGTTTTGTAACTATATAGTGCAAAGTAAATCAGATAAGTGTTCTACCAATTTTAAACAGTGTGATTCTTGTTAAAGGCTTAGTATATTAATGCTGCCTACAACATCTGGTAGGGCAGTAAGGATGTTATCCTAACACTAACCTGCAAATATATTTTTCATTAGATACGGTTTTTTAGTTGGGGTCAGTCCATCATACTTTACCACAGTTCGTCTGGAAGGCCTTGCAGTTAAACAAAACCGCCAAATGAACTGTTTAGTAGGAAAATTTGTGTATAATGTTTTATACAATACCTGACCTTTAAAGGTCTACTTCAGAAGTGGAGCAGAGAAATAATCACTAAGAAAAAATTATTTTGGCATCATAAAGTGAAGCAGTCTTGATAGTACTGACTACTAAGTCATTTCAAGTGATCTGAACCTAAGTTTAATGTGTGGTATATAATTCTTCCTCTCCACTTTTACTTTAGTTCAGTTTGTACAAATGACATTGTCTAGCCGGGACTCAGATTTGCAAAAGTGTATTTTTAATGACATTACAAAAAGATTAGTACTGACAGTTTTTTATATATATTTCCTATGTGGGGCCAACTCTTCCAGCCCATTTCCTTCAGTGATATCTGGAGAGGATCTGATAAGCTTTATACTGCTTTTCACAGGTCAAAGGGCATTGTCTTCCCCTTCACTCCAGCTGCCAACAACAAAGTCAGACATATGTTATCACCATCACACAGGAAGCTGTGAGCCTGCTTGTGTTCAACAAAGTACAAATACAGGAAGAACAAGCTGATGAAGCTCTGCTAAGGTACTATATAGCTAATAATACTATAACCCAATAATACCATTCTATATGCTCTGTGTGTATGTTTCAGTATCAGGGAAGGGTGGTTATCTATTGTTGATTGGTTTAATATTACTATAGCCTAAGTACAGGTATCCATTTAAACCCTTTTACAGGTTGGTATCATCTCCTGAGGTGGGGCTGCATAATGTTGAAAGAATAATTACTTATTCAGTAAAGAGCAAAACTGCAGTGGGATTAAATAATAATGAATGGAACATGAAATTCATTTGAACAGATACAATTTCACATTGCCAATTAACAAACTGGATGCAAATTGCCTTAAATTTGTTCTAGATCCCCTCATTTTGACATACAGTATGTTGTAAATCAAGATTAAAATGGTGTACAATATATTAACAAGCTCATATAAAGAAATGCTGTGGGTCATGACATCTTAGTGTTAGTAAAAGTGGGTTTTCCACTTCTCTGTAATTTTGGAATTTGAAATCGGCTTAATAGGAGCTTTATGTTTTCAGCACTGATAGCCAGTATTTTGGAACCATGTTCATTAGTGCTAAATTTGGGTCTATTTGCAGCTTGTCTTCTGCTTCCGGTACATTGTTTATTGCTTCAGGAAAGTCTTCCCAATACATTATGCTAGTTCCTATCCTCTGGCTTTTGCTCAGCATGGAACAAATCAGGTCAGGCACACAGAGTTCCAACTCCTGTCTCTAAGGACCAGTTGAAGCTCTACTACGATGTACTGCTACTACCTGGAAGTTCTAGGCCACACCATAAATAACACATACAAATATCTGTGGGAATAAAGGACTACAGAAGTAGAGTTAAACCCACTACTTGCCCATGCCTTCAGGGAAGTGAGGAATGGGGTCTCTGTTCTAGTGACAGTGCCAGTGAGTGCAGCACTGCATCAGTGAACTGTCTTACTGCAATTTGTCCCATCTCTCTACTTGTTATATCTTTGTTTTCACACCTTCAGTGGCTATGCCCAGAGCTTAATGTACTTTCAGAAGGGCCTTAAAATGGTTTGCTTCCGCTATTGAGATCACTAGATTACTTTAAATGTGAAACCAGCACTTGAGCTTTAGCCATCCAGAAGTATAGATCCAGCATCCAGTGCCAGTGTCCTGCCACTTTGGAGTGCTCTGTGGATGGAAACAGTAAGCAGATATGAAAGTGTTGTGAACAGACGTGATAGATGAGTAAATAGGACCATGTCACGACTCAAACCCAAACTTCTGAGATCCTAGTCTGCCTGTATGTCTAGCAGGGGACACCAAGAGCAAGAAATGGTGGGTTCACAGCAACTGAAGCTCAGAGACCATGGTAAAGCTTTTCATCTAACCCATCAGTTCTGGTCAGAGGTTGTCCCTAAAGACTACTGGCATTAAGCACTACTTTAGGTCACTGCCCTGAGGTGGAGAATAGGAGTGGCAATAATACTTACTTGAGCTTCTAATCATGACCTATGAGAAATAGTCTATCATGGCAAGTAACTGTTGCTGTTCTACTATAAACAGCTGGCCTCTACTCACCATCCTGCTATGATCCTGTCAGTCTCTTCTGTTTCACTCATGAGTGAAAGTGCTTGAACAATTTCACATTATTTTGTATTATGGTCTGTATCATTACTGCAGACTTCATTTGTGCATGTGTAAATGTCTGTTTTTACAATACCTCAGAAAAGTTGTCAGGATTTTGGTGGGGGGATATTCTATATCCCACCAGGGATATAGAGGGAGTGGAAGTGGATTGTTAACGGTAAAATATTATCTACCAGCTGGAAAAGAGATGTGTGACCACATGACATGACAAAGCTCATGCCTGTATAGACAGAATGAGTGGATATGTAACTGTAGTAGTGACAAGCAGGGCTGAAGGTAGGAACAAGGGCAGGTAATAGAATGGAAGATAGGATGTTGAATGAAAAATAAAATGAGAGTTATGGTTTTAGCCAAGAGTATGGCCGTATCATTCTATGTCTGTTTTAAGCTTGGCTAAAAGCAATATACCTTTTCATTATTTCAAAAGGAGATATTCATCACTATGACAATGCTTAAGTCATACTTGGTATCCCTTCTTGTTAGCTAAAATCCAAATGCAGAAAAAGCTATGCTCATTGATAGATTGAAAGATAAAAGGTGTCAGTGAGAAAATGCTCAGAATTAGACATATGGTGAAACTCGAGAAAGAAGAGGTGAGACTGAGGGAGACCTTTTATTCAGCTGGCATTTAAACTGCTCGTTCGGAGCAGATGGCCCACTCAGAGAAGAGTGGAGGGAGTATGCTTGTGGTTCTGCAGGAAATATGACTGGTATTATTTTTCTTCTGCAATCTTTGAATTTTTTTGAGTGCTCAGTCTTTTCAGCAAAGACAGTCAATGGACTACTTTGGGTTGAAATGCTGAGATCCCGTAATTTGGTTTAGATAAGGTCTGAGTAGGTGGGCTGTTTGAATGTACAATTGATCATCTTCATTACTCTGAACCTTTTGATCTTTGTCTATCTGCAGTTCATAGAAATGGCATTAAACACTTCTAGTTTTGATATTCTAGAAGACTGATTCTTAACAATACTATTCAAAGCTTTGTATTGCTTAATACAGATGTCTATACCCTCCAGTGAAACTCTGAACTGTATGTACGTGCAAACTGGAGGTATTGGAGATGCTCTGAAGAAAAAAGGGTTTTCAAACACATCTGATGACCCTGCCCTTTCCTAACTATCCAGTTTGGGAAATGAATAAGAAAGCTTTTCTGTTTTGATGGACTTATCTTTATGAAGGTTTATATAGATAACTTTGAAATGCCAACAATGCATGAGGGGGTAGTTCAGAGCATTTGTAGCTTGAAAATTTTCAGAAAGTGGTTTGCACAGGCACTTTAAATGTTGCTCTGCATGTTGGAAGCAATAAGCTCTCTCTCTTCTATGCTCAGTAGAAGGCTTGTTAGCTTGGACCAGTACGACTGTACAGAGTTGTCAGCCCGTCAGAGCTCTGAACTCTGATCGTGTTCTGGACTCCAAATGCTTCTTCAGTCTGCATGGCAGAAACAAACCACTTCCAGAATTTATTCTAAAATCATGACACTTGCTGAGAAAAGGGTGAGTCTGCTGCTAGGATTGTCAAGGGATACCATACCAAGAGATAAAGGCAGACTGCTAAGGAGCTGAGAGGCTCCAGACAACAGCTCCCCTCAACTAAGAGCTAAACGTCAAGGGGTGAGAAGTAGGCTGTGTGAGTAATTTAGGCTGGCAATTGTGTCCTATTGTGCCGGTTTTCAAAAGAGGGAAGGAATGAACGATAAGCTGGATGAATTTACATTGTATACGGATTGCATACTCAAAACATCTACAATGTATTTTACCTACCTGTGGGTAAAAGCCTGAATTAGAAATTGTATTATATAGGAAGGAAGAGTCAGTCTAATCCTTTTGAACCATGATAATTTACCCTCTGCTTGGGATCTTGTCTTAGTTCTGAAAGTCATTAGCTTTCTCATGCCCTGAAAAGGTCTCTGAAAAATTTCCATTAACAGCAGTGAAAATTGGTGCTGGTGGTTTCCCAATACACCAGTATTACATAGGCACTGAATTTATCCATTTGTAGAGTCAGTAAATCAGTGTAGTATAAACTGGTATTCTGTTCACTGTTGAAATGTAATTTCTGAGATACAAAGTCTGTGAGTGGTTTCATATATGTATCTAGATAGATGCAGATACAGACATATGTCAGGCCGGGTCAAATTTTAATGGGCATTTTGCCACATATGTTCTTCCATTTTTAGTCCCTTGCCCTTCTGCAAATCATATTAATGAAGAATTTATGCTAAAAGTGCTCTGATTAAACAGAAGTTGCTAATATTATGGTGGTCCTGAAAGCTATGATTATTATAGGGTAGATTCAGACTAGATACAAGGAAGAAATTTTTTACGATGAGTGTGGTGAAACATTGGAACAGGTTGTCCAGAGAGGTGATAGATGCCCCATTGCTGGAAACATTCAGGGTCAGGTTGGTCGGGGCTCTGAGTGATCTTGAGTTGAAGATGTCCCTGCTTATTGCAGGGGGGGTTGGACTAGATGACCTTTAAAGGTCCCTTCCAACCCAAACCATTCTATGATTCTATGATTCTATGCACCACTGGAACAACAGGAAGTTATACCAAAATTGCTTTTTATATCCATGAGTCTTTTGGATTATACCTGAGGATTTCCATGGCATGAAAAAATTCCTAGATGGCATAAAGCCAGTGGAGCTTTTTTTGATATCCTCTACTTGAGGTATAGTAGGCATACAAACAGTCCTTAAGTGACAGAGGTGGAAGGAGTTCATACTGACTGGTAAACACTTCTTATTCTTATCTTGTGCAATTTTATCTGATGGCTACATTTCTATGTAAGTTAAGACAGAGAGAATCGTGACTAAAAGAAGCCGAATAACTATTAAACCATTACCCAGAGAGCAAGCAGGAACAGAATACTGTCACTGTACTATGATGCTTTTCTTCATGTGACATCTGTTCTGATGTTGGGAAGAAATCAACAAAAAATAATTCAATCTGAGTTATTTCATTCCAGTCTCAGGATCTTTCGAAAGGAATTTTATTTGGATGGAAGCTGCTTCAAACTGCGCAGTATTACATTGTGAAACTATGCTTGTTTTCTGATCGTTTGTCACAAGAGGGGGTTGGAGTTCTTTGCGATTTATAAAAGCTGATGTTCCGCGGTAGCTAGGAGAGGGTGGTTTGGTTGTGGGGGTTTTGTTTGGTTTGTGTTTTTTTTTTTTTTTTTGAGGATAGAAGTCGTCCTTCTCATTATAGGCTTGTTGTTGGATTGTACTGTTCTTAAATAATAGAATATAAAATTGTTGAAAAGCTTACGTCAAAACAATGAGCAGTTAGTAAGAAAACAATTGTTCCATACTGGTTTTTATTTTGTACTTCAAAGGCAAATATGTAATTGTAAAAATTATGATGTAAAAAGTATTCTTGGGCATGGTCATACTGTTAAGCAGTGAAATTCATAGAATAGGAGTTGGGAGGAAATCTCTGTGAGAAACTTCGTTTCTTTAGGGAATCATCACAAGGTGAATCCAAGTCATCAGCTAACCAGGCTAAAGTAAATGAAATAATGATACTTTGTCCACCTGAGACACTATCCCTGTTTATGCTGGTATTTGTAGGATGCCAGCATCCTGTCTAAAGGCTCTCCTCTTGTTTTGTGGTAGAGTGACAAATATCATTACCCTCTTTCAGAATCCTCACTGTGAACAGGTTTTGGAAAAAGTAATAATTGAACTGTAGGTCCATTTTTTTTCTGGATAATCTCTGAAGAATCTGACAGGTTAGGGGATTCTATACATACCTGGCCTATTCATTCACTTCTAAGCATGCAGATCCAGGAAGAGGAGTGCGTTCTTGGAAATGCTTGGGAAAAAGCATAGACAGTGTTATGAGAATGGCTAAGCTTCCACTTTTCATAATGGAATAAGAGGATGTGACTGAGGAGATGGTGTCTTTCATGTTTGGTGAAGAAAATGTTTGGAAAGGTTTCTTCTCTGGGTTTAGAGAAGAAAAGATGTCTCAAATGGTAAACAATTGCAGAGACTTTGTTTCGATCAGTAGTGAATTATTATGATGCAAGAAAGATAATGAAGAAATCCTGTTTCTGTCTGCGGGGAAATCTAAACCTCCTTGTTCTTTCTAATTCTGGGAAGAACTTAGTCATTTCTCTTTGAAGTATTTGTTTATATGCCGTTAATTCTTAGAAAAACTTTTTCACTCATATCTACATTAGCCACATTGTGTGTTTCTGTTGTGTTGTATAGTCTGTATTAACTGCCTGTAAGCATCATGAGAGTTGGACCTTTTTCTAGAGAATCTCACCATGCAGCAATAAACTGATTTAATATCTTGCACATTTGGCCACAATTCAAGATTTTTAAAACATTAGCAATGCTCCTGGAAGATCTCTGTACATTTGCAGTGCTGTGGCAGTGGCTTTTTCATTTTTTGCCTTTACATTTCCAGTCTCTACGAATATTTATTACGTGAGTTTTCTTAGAATTAAACTAATAGAATACAAAAAAATGCAGTATTTTTAGGAAAATAATGGTTTTCAAGGTAACAGCACATATACTTTGAGAAATACTACTTTAATGAATGCAAAGTCAGGAAGAATAATTTTTAAATATTGTTAGTACATCGAAAAGCGTATAGTCAGAAGACTATATTCATTTCTTGTGAGGAACAGCATTATGGAGGCCCATTTTTTGTTCCTGAAAAGGAACACAGCTTTTTCCTTTCAGCTTTGTTTAGTTTACTTTGATATTCTGTTGAAAATCCCAACCAAAAAAGGAAAAAAGAGAAAAAAAAAAGAATAAAAGAAAAGATCTCTTGGGCATTGCACTGGTGAAAAAAATAGCTTACACTTAGGTGGGTTTTGCCTTAGGATTACTGAAGAAATAAAGAGGGATTATATCCTCACTCTTTTCTACTGTTGTTATTGAGTACAGCCGAGTTCACAAATGAAATGTACAGCATCATAAAAACTTGCCACAATGTGAGCTACAATTTGCTTTGTATTTAGTCTTGGGAACTTTGAAGAAAGGTCAGCGCCAGTTTCGTTACCCCTCCTGTTTGCATTTTCCCACACTTTTTCCCACACTTGAATGAATCTATATAGTGTTTGCTCATGATCATCATAGTGATTTATAGTCTGAGTAACCCAGACTGTCTTCCCCAGCATACGTCTTATGTGCACGACAGGGACTTTATCCCCCTCTACAGTATGTAAGCGTTTTGATTGGGCAGGACCAGCTCGACTGAAAGATCCCCTAGTGTTGACTAACCAGGTGGCTTTTGCTAAATGTGTGTCCCAATGCTTGAATGTCCCACCACCCATTGCTCTCAGTGTAGTCTTTAGCAATCCATTGTACCGTTTGATTTTCCCAGAGGCTGGTGCCTGATAGGGGATGTGATAGACCCACTCAATGCCATGCTCTTTGGCCCAGGTGTCTATGAGGGTGTTTTAGAAATGAGTCCCGTTGTCTGACTCAATTCTTTCTGGGGTGCCATGTCGCCATAAGACTTGCTTTTCAAGGCCCAGGATGGTGTTCCGGGCAGTGGCATGGGGCACAGGATATGTTTCCAGCCATCCGGTGGTTGCGTCCACGATGGTGAGCACATAGCGCTTGCCTTGGAGAGCTTGTGGGAGTGTGATATAATCAGGCCTCCCCATATTTATATTTCAACTGTTGTCCTCCATAGCAGAGAGGCTTTAACCGCTTGGCTTGCTTGATTGCAGCGCATGTTTCACATTCATGGATAACCTGTGCAATAGTGTCCATGGTCAAGTCCACCCCTCGATCACAAGCCCATCTATATGTTGCATCCCTTCCTTGATGGCCTGAAGTATCAAGGCCCCTCCGAGCTATAAACAGTTCACCCTTATGTTGCCAGTCCAGATCCACCTGAGCCACTTCAATCTTAGCAGCCTGATCCACCTGCTGGTTGTTTTGATGTTCTTCAGTGGCCCGACTCTTGGGTATGTGAGCATCTAAGTGACGTACTTTCACAACCCGGTTCTCTACCTGGGCAGCAAT
>NW_009230751.1:0-5227 GCF_000690835.1 Fulmarus glacialis
GCTTGGAGCAGACCCCTGCGGGGACTCGGGTCAGCAGCCGGTGCTCCTGGCAAGGGCCTTTTCCTTGGTGAAATGCTCCATCACGGGGACCCCTCCTGGGGTGTCTGCGACCCCAAAGGGAGGTGGGAGCGTCCCTTGTTGGGACTGCTGGGGAGCCGGGGTCTGCGTCTGTCGGGTGTCGTGGCCACATGTCCTGAACGAGCGGAAGGAGCAGTAGTGCAAAGGTAGGCTGCTTCCCTCCTTCCCCTGATAAATGTATCCTCGCCAGATGCTGGGGACCCCCTAAAACAGAGGGGTTTCTGTTTAGGAAGGGATGGAAAATTGTTTGAACAGCAGCAGTTCCCCAGCCCTTTCCCCTGATGTTCCCAAGTGGTCTCTTGGTTCGTGTGCTCCTTTGGACTTGGTCAGCGCCCAGGTTTTGTGCAGTGAGCTCAGCTGTGGGAGCGAAGACGGGGGTTTTTTGGTGAGACTGACTGTATCTATAGATTCCAGTCGAGGCTGTGCCCCTTGGCATCTCCTCTTGCATCAGACCCAGCCAAGGTGCTGCTGGGGAAAGGGAGAGCTGTGAGATCTCCCCGTGGGAGCGGTGAGCCCAGCCGCGCTCGGAGACCTGCTGGGTGTCCTGGTGCTGGGTTCAGGGGGGTCTGGGTGCCAGCCAGGAGCCTGCCCGTGCTGCTCCCCTCCCACAGCCCCGCTCTCCGCCACGTCCCCCGGCTGCCACCAAGCACAGCGGGAGACCACGCTGTGCCGAAACACCTCCTACCTGACAGCCTGCCTCGTCTCTTTGTCTCCATTTTGTATTTTCAATAAACAACGCACCCAGCCTTAGCACCCACTTTGCAGTAGGCACGTGGTACCCCCTGAGCAGCATCCGAGGCCACGGATGCAGTCTTTTAATCAGAAACAAATCTTTCATGCAACAGAGGCCCTGTAGCATTCCCAGGGCTGCTGTGTAGGGCTTTTAGGCTGGCTCAAAGCCGGTCCTACAAACTGGTGCTCGCTCCAGGTGAGTGTCAGAGAGAGGCAGCGACTCGCTCCGTTCGGTGCAGAGACAGCCCGATACCTCGGCTCGGTTCTGCTCCCACAGGTCCTTCCACGTCTGCGGTTGCTTGGGGAAAGTCTGGGGAATTGGTTCATTTTTCCTGGGTCTTGCTCGCAGGCAGGGAAAGGGAACAGCAGGAAATTTGTAAGGAATAAATCAGGCTCGTGGATCTCCCCTGCTGAAGTCCAGCCTGGTGAGTGGAAGGCTTACTGACCAAAGGCCAAAGCAATTAGACAAGCCTGTTCCTGCTATCAATTAGAGGAGGTATTGCGGAGGGTTTGCCTTTCTCTGTTGTGACAGTCATAAACCTCAGCCCCCCAGGTCTGACGCTGGTGCTGGCTAACAGGCACAGGGTCTGTCTTAATCCAGAATTAATATCAACAGTGATATTGGGGGGAGAGAGGCGATGTTTCCAGGAAGATGACTCAAAACCTGCTGGCAGCAAGACATTAGTATCTCCTGACCAGGACCCGCCTGCTGTGCCTCACTTTGCTCTGAAGGGAAGGGGAATTAGGTACCTAACTGTTCTTTGGAGGATTTGAGCTCCCCCCATCTCCTATTTTAAATAAAGCCCTGGTCCCCGTGTTTCCCGGCCGTGGTGGGTGAGGGAACTCTTCGCCTTTTTCCCACCAGTTTGGATCCTGCTTGAATGAAGATGCTACACGCACGGTTCCTGCTGGCTGTTAGCAAGCGAGGCAAACTGCTGGCAAAACCTGCTGCATTCGGTGCTCTGGGAGCACAGCCTGCTTGAAATTATTTATGACACTCCATCGTGCATGAATAAAATGGTTTGTAGGAATACAGGAAGCCTTCATCGTGGGACATCTCCCAGCAGCGCCTGACCCGGGCACGCCACTCGCACGAGGATGCTCTGCCGTCGCCGGAGCACCATGATCTGCTTGGTGTCAACGCAGCCCTTCTGCAGGGGTTACTGTCTCCACAGCGTTTTGTGTGCAGAAGGGATGTAGACCAATACAAAGCAGTTTTTCAGCAGAAAAGCTCCCTCCACCAACGGGTTGCCCGGGCATGACTGTACATGCGTAAAACAAGCGGCGCGGGGGGAAGCCCATGCCCTGGCACACAAGGTGGCCGTCATCTTCTCAAAGCCTGGGCACAGCTGGAGGCTGGCACGGACCCTAATGTCAATTAAAGCAGCTTGAAAGCTGCTGTGTTTGAGCTGACTGGCTGGAGGAAGGAGTCCCTCGGTGTCCAGGGCTTGTTGGAGCCCAGCGCTGCCGGGACTTGCTCGGCTGGGGTAGCTGAATACGCTGGAGCAGATAATGGCCCCCTGGAACGGTCACCCTGACAAAGTCAAAATTCTTAGAGAAAAACTGAGAATTGGTTTCTGAGCAGATCTGCTGAGAACCGGAGGGCTAAGTATGAGCATGCGCTGAATAATACGACCTCAGGTCGATGTGCCAGCTACTGCAGCATCAGGATCTCCCCTCGAGTCATTCGTGGCATCATAGCAGCAGATAGAGCTAAATTTGAGCTAAAGTTCATAGCTGCCCAACAACGAAGCCCAGGCTGCTGTTCCCGGATGGGATGGGATGGGGTGGGGAGGACGTGGTGATGCTCCCCAGGAGAAGGAGCACGCCGTGCAGGGAGGGTGCTCGCAGCCCTGCTGCCGAGGGCGAGGGGCTTCTCCCATTACCTGCCATCTGCTGCGGGCGTCTCCGCTAAACTCTCCCAAGCCTTAAGTCCCTTGAGACCGTCTGGTGCTGCGCTGATCTGGCTGCCCCGTGAGTATCTTAACCGTCAGATTAGAGCTGAGTGGTCTTTACCCAGGCGTGGGGAGCGTGCGGGGGCTGGCCGGGATGGGAACAGGTCTGGCGAAGGTTTGCTTAAGGGCGTGAGCTGCTGCGTGTGAACAGGGTTGGTGTTCAAGGTCACGGGCAACAGAAACTTGCTGAAATCAACGTTTCTGATAGTGTTGAATCCTTCCAGGTTCGTGACCTGCTTTGAGCAGCAGGTGACTTCAGAAACCTCAGTGACTTCAGAGCTGCTGCTCCCTCTGTGTGCTGGGGAGACTGGGATGCATTCACGCCGCCACGTTTCTGTTTGCTGCCATGCTTAGGGCAAGGCGGTAGCGTGTTTTCCACCGAGAGCATCTCTCGGAGGATCTTCAAAAGCAAAGAGCATCTCTCTGTGTACAGGCATGGCCTGTAGGAGCTTTTGGCACCGGGTAGCTCTGCTGTGGTGTGACGGGGGCGGCTGGTAAATGGAGTAGGAGCTGGTACGCGTGCTCTCCATGCGAGTCCCATGGTGTGACTTCAGGAGGGCCAAAAGCTTGTGACTCTTGCAGATAGCACAATGCGTCTCCTATTTTTGGCCAAGTTTCCTGAGAGCAGCTTACAAACGTTCACGTTGTTGGAAGCATGATGTCTCCAGAAGCTGCCGTACCTGTATGGGACAGCCCAGGAGAGCCATCAGCTTTCTCCTGGAGAGTGAGGTCTGTCTCTTCTGGGGCTTCTTGGTAATGCTGGTAACGCTGCTGCCTCCTCCTCCCAGTCTTATTTCGTGTGACACACGGCTTTGCCCATAAGCATGCTATTGATTGCAAAACCAGACGGTACCTTGCTGCCAAAAGATTTTGGGAAACGTCCCTCCCTGCTGCCCTCTCCGCAGGGAGAGGGTGCTCTGGGCATCGTTCTGCTCGTTTCCCCAAAATAGGTCACTTCCAACCGCAAGCGTCTGAGTTTTTTGCTGTTGCAGAGAGCTGCCAATAAGACGGCAAGTGTCGGCATGGCTGTGAGCGAGCCCGTTCCTGGAAATGGGAAACCCTCCACTGCACTGGCTGGCCATCCATCCCTTCCGCCAAGCCCCTCCGTGCCGAGCGTTGGTAGGGGTTGCTTTTCCTTCTGGCAAATGAAAGTGTTTGGGTTTGTTTGATATTTACTTGTTTTAACCTTCCGGGAGAAGATGCCAAGGATGTGTTAGAGGAGTTTAATTTAATTTCTTGGGCTTCCAGAGGTGCCGAAACCAGCGGGTGAATCACTAACCCGTTCCGTGTGGGAAGGCAGGGATCTGCGTCGTGCCAGCACAGACGTCTGTAAGGGGCGGGGGGGACATTTTCGAGACTGACGTAAAGAGAAAGCAAAGCGATTGATTTATTTGCTACCAAAGCCACAACGGAGAAGAACCTTCTCGGCAGCGCCAGAAAGATCATTTAAGCCAGAAATCTCTTTGATGTCTCTGGGTTGGTTTGGGATCTGTGTTTGGGGCTTCTTGCCTTGCTTATCCAGGGGTGGTGGGAGCGGCGGGGAGGGCTGCCGCCCCGCGGGGTCATCTCCTGCACGGGGAGGATGGGAAGTGCTGCCTGTCAGATGGGAGTTCACTGGTTTCATTTGGGGTTTTTTGGGGGGCTGTCATAGCTTTGACAAACGCTGATACGGAGCCCCCAAGTCAGGAAACCCTGCTGGGATGTAGGGCCTGACCAAGATGGTTTGTAAGCTGCAGGCAGCTCCGTGCTCTCGGCGGATGGAAGTAGCTCCATGGGACTCTCCCTCACCCACCGTAACTATCTGCTGCCACCAGTAGCACCTCTCACCTTGTCCAAACCTCGCCTGTCTTGATGCCTTGGTGCTGAGAGATTGGGTTTGTTTATTAAAATTCATGGTGCACAATAAAAACTGCGGTGAGACTAACCGCTGTTCGTGAAGAATCGAAGACTGCTGTTTCTGGTCAGTAAATGTTTTACAGAGCTAGGGGTGCGTTAAGAGAAAGCAGGCTTGAATAAGAAGCACAGCTGTGCCTCTGCGGTTTAGGGTTTTAAATAAAAAAAGAATCAACTCTCCTGTTGTGGCAAAGATACGAATCTGAGAGAGACCCTGACCTTGGCTTCTGGACACCACCTCATGCTCCTGCTCCAGTCTGCTTCTTGCTTCGAGTCCTCAGCTGCAAAATAGGGATAAAACCTCTCTGTCCCGATGGTTGAGAAGATAAAGAGCCCCGGACTGGGACAGGATCGATACACCCAGCAGGGAGAAAGCGTCGGCGTGAGGCTGCTGTAGTCGTAGCTGGCAGCCTGGCATCTCTGTATCCCCGTTTGTTAAATGGCAGCTTGTGTTTTGGAAGGATTTCGTGGGGGTGGCGAGGTTTGTAAGCCTCCCTGGGACAAGAAGAAAGGCAGGGCTCGGTGCTTCCCGCCGTGCTCTGGGTTAACGCTGCCGGTGCTCGCTGCTC
>NW_009230752.1:0-11236 GCF_000690835.1 Fulmarus glacialis
GAAGATTACTGAAATGGGTGAAAAGGCTGAGCCTCAGTGAGTTCCTCAGTGTTTTACAGAGCCTGACTATCCCCCCTGTCTTTAGATAACCACTGGTCTTTAGCAATGTGCACAGCACCGCTGGAAAAGGTGGGTAGAAACACGAGCAAAACCTGGAGAAGAGATTATGATAAAATCTCAGTTAAGGGCATGACATTCCCATGATTAAAGCCTTGAATGTCTGAACAAAAGCAATCCCAATGCAGTGTTTTGAATTTAGTTTTGCCTGATTTTTCTTTACAGCATTTGTACATTGTTACTTGCCCAAGTGTAAGTTGCTTTCTTTCTTGTACAGCATAAAATAACAAGAAGGCACTCAACCTTTTTGCGTGAAGTGCGGGGGTGCTTCAGCCCACAGAGAGCCTATCTGGGAATTCATCGCATGATGGGGGTGAGAAACACTTACAGCATCTTGTTGGACAGTTGTTGTCCTGGCTATGGACCTACTTCATACTGTACAAGTAACGGCTTTGTAAATTATTAAATTCTTACATGTTAGAAGTGAACACAAACAACATTGGCTGTCTGAACTGAAAATACTCCAGTTATAGTATCTACAGATATGTTATTTTCTCCTCCCTTTAGGTATTCATCCAAAGTTACAGGGCTTCTGCCTGAGCTTTTGGGTGCAGAGCTCGGCTATTCCAAGTGAACAAGACATTTTCAGTCTATATGTATTCCAAAATTTTTACCTTAATTGTGCAACTAGAGTTATTTTTTCTTACCTCTGGGTAGTCCTTATGAGTGTGTCCTGGGTAATAAGTTTCACTATGCATATTCCTCTGTGGATAGAAACCTGCAGCTAACTATTATGGGGCTTTCCCCGCAGCGAGGCATCAATATCAGTCCTATGCAGTGAAGTAATCACTAGGACACCTTGCATATCCCAGTGGCACATCATCTGTAGTGAATATTATTCTAGATAATAAGTAGATCTGGCTGGAAATTTGAATGGAAAAATTTTCCAGTAAAAAATAAATGTATTTAAAAACTGAAAATTGTAACAAAAAGGTTGTTTTAATGGATTTTTTTTTTAAAAATTTAGTTTTCTGCTGAATCTGAAAATTCTGAAATTTTGTTCTCTTTCCCATTTTCCCCTTCTTTTTGTATTATTCCTGACATCATATGTGATTGAATAATGATAGTGGCTACATTCTCTCTTTTGAAGAGTTTCCTTGTTACTATACTCATCTGCATTTTTTTTTCACTTTTGGAAAACTTACAGGTTAACAAAATTCAGAAATATGGTGGAAAAGTTTTGCAGAAGTAATGCATTTTAATGCACTGAATGGCAAAAAAAAGTAAGGAAAATAACTTGGGGAAAACATTTAGTAAATTTGAAAGATTTCTGAGAATGTTTAAAACAACAAATATAAACCATGTTATGATGCCTGAAAAATACAAATAGTCAGGTTGCTAGATTTTTCATTAAATTGTTCTTCTTTTGTGCAACTAGGTAGAGGGCTCACAACTTTTGTCATAGGGAGTAGTTAGTTAACTCTACCTGAAATGAACTGCATTTGTTTTCCACAGTATTGTTACTTGATATGTGCTGTTTCCACTGCAGAACACAAATTCCCTAGATTTTATGTAAATGTAGCTTACTGTTTCATGTGTATCACATCAGAGTTGCTCCTGAAGTATAAATTTATGTTTAGAACCCTTGAAGTATTGTCTGTATTTATTAAAACTTTCCATGATCTTCCTCTTCTTACTCTGACAGACCCAATCACCTCAGAAATGGTGTTTGTATAGACTGACTACTATATAAGAGATCTAGCTTTTTTTCAGAGGACTGCACAAAGTGTGCATATCACTGAAGTATGAGTGGGACAGGGGGAAGGGGGGAATGCCTGGACTTGGTTTTGCTCTTCTAAAAGCCTAAATTTCATTTTGTTACTCCTGTACTGTTGTTGATCCTGGTGCAAAGAGCAGTTTCTTCTAAAAGAAATTCTAACCATCTGGATGGTCCTGATCTTATTGGTCTTGTTTTATTCAATGCTCACTATCTGTACAGCTCTCAGGAGACTCTGTGTTTTAATTTCATTTTTTTGAAAAGTAGATATTTTCTGTTCATATTGTTTTGTTGTTGTTGTTGTTGTTGTTGTTATTATTATTATTATTATTATTCTAGAAATCTAGCAGGAAAATATCCAAATATACAGAAGTTTGGGGTTTGGGGGACTTTGGGGGGATTCTTTTCACAAGTGGCAGCTCTGAATCTTTTTCATAACATTATCTTGAATGCAGAGGAGCAATATGAATACTTACTTTCTATTTTGGTGACTGATGGCAAGGCATAAGAAATCACCCCCCACAGAAGATGGCCCAAGAACAGAGCAGGATTTCTGCTTTGGACTCCTTCATAAACCAACCACCACGGTAGAGACAAGAAATGCAGTCTGGGAAGGGGTCATACAATATCCCTCAACAATATCTGAATGAAGACAGGTTTATGTAAATATGTCCACACTTCCCAAACATGTCTTCATTTCTATCAAAGTGAAACTTAGTTAATCTTCAATGGCAAGGCATACCTTATGCACATGCATCTGTACTGAAGAGTGTCCAAGCTAAACTCTTAGGATAGTGACCTCAGGAATGGATTACCTTTTGGGGTACCCATTTCTCTCCATCAACTACAGGGAGAGCCCAGATAACGGTCATGGATCTGATCTCCTTGGCAGGCTAGTGTTATGGATCCTGCTTAAAGTAACTACATTTCCAGAATGGTAGCAGTGTAAGTCCATTGCCAGCTGTGAAATGCAGTGCTTTGAATTCAGCCTTCAGCTCAGGAAGTCCCCTTGCCTCTCTTTGTTAGAAGCAGGGTTGAAATATCAGGAATGAGATCACTGTATGTATGCTTTGTTACTTCTGTCCTTCCTAAATATTTGCAACAGTGAACTGACTGAACTGGGAGCATGGGGAAAGCTGGGAGGGTGTGGCCGAGTCCGTCCCAAGCTCTTTTGTTCCTCAAATGGGCTTTATTCAGGGCTGTGGCCTCTTTTCAGGTTAATGGTACCATAATGGTAGAAGATATAAGCACTTGTTTTCTGTCTCTTGTTTCTCTTGGCTGCTATAAAACCGAGCATGAACTGTACTGGAAACACCACTTGGATTCACTGTAGTCCAGGCATTTTGTTGTTACATCACACAGGGGTTTGAGCAAGCTCAGCTTGCAAGGGGGAAAATAGAAGGAATATAATTCTGTTAACTTGGGCCTGGATCCATTCAAAGGTACAGATCTTTACTCGAATTTACATTTGTTGAGGTGTTTGTTTTTTTTTTTAATAATAATATCTGAGTTTGTTGACCAGTATGATGAAAAGCCCTTATGGCAGTATTACTTACAACAATCCATTTTATAGAAATGTGATTTATTACATGTTCCTAAAACTAATATCTTTCCCTGCACCTACTGTAGCTGTCACTGTCCAGATTGCTGTTCCGGAGCTTTACCATTATCAAATAAACACTGGACAGTGATCATTGTACAAAGGTCTCATTAACTATTTATTTATGCATTTTTTAAATGTGTCATAATGAAAACTACAACGTTGGGTGGACAACAGGCACAGATGCTGTTAACAACAAACAACAGGACTATATGGGTAGCTCATGATACACTCACTCTAATGGGAATTTTTCACTGTCAAGTAAACTGACTGAACGGCAAAGATAAACCCCTTGAAAAGCCTAAATGGAAGGATGTGATACTGAGTAAGGAACCATTAAGTAACGCTTTCACCCATCCCCAGTACCATAATACCTGAGAATTGTATCATCAGATGTTTTTGCACATTTATTCTCTCAATGGACCTGTAAGACATGACATGTTGTTATCTCAGTTTCACTGGTGGGCTGCCCAAGACCAAATAGCAAGGTCATGGCTGAGCTGGCTGGGTCCTTACTAGCCTGCCTAGTACTGACCCAGCCTTCCACTTCACCCCAACAACTACAAGATCGTGATCAAGATGAATGTTTCGTCTTTGTTTTTCAGATGTTGAACCTGTATTCAACATAAACATAAGCATTTGTGCATCTAAGAAAATACCTGATGGAGGATTCAGAAGAATCCCAGCGAGGAGATCTCTACATGCAGATGTTGAGGATGGAACAAAATGAAGTTCAGGGCATCATTTTGTTTCCTTTGCATTATATTAGTATCAGCTGACTTTTGCTGCCTATGGTAATTTTGCCTGTTAAAGATTTGCTCCTGCCTCTGGTTGCTACTTATTCACGCTGAGTAGTCCCAGAAGCTTCCTTACACCTATGTCTATGACAGACTGCTGAAGCCGATGGACAGATTTTTAGAGTTCTGACTTCAGAGCTGGTTAAACCCTTTTGGTTTATAAAACTGAGCTGTATGCAGCATGAGAACAAATATCTTCTGTGATTTTTTTCCCATTTCTGCTGCTAATTATGGCCAGCAGAAAAGGGAGAGAAATGCTTCACCTTTGCCCCTAACCACGTCTGAAACCTGAAATTTAGAACATATAAAACATGGGAGTGAGGGGGTAGTGGGAAAGATTTGCAAATGATTAGATCTCTGTTGAAAGATACGGATCTCTCTTAACATATGTAGCTAAACAAAAAGGGCTCAGTGGATCAGGTGAACATGTTTGTTTTGAAGAGAGGAAAAAGATCTTATAGATATGGGAGCAGCTGAAGATGCAGATAGGCCCTATGGAGATTTTCCAGAGTATTTAGATAAATAATCCCATTGACTTCAGTAGTAGCTTCGTGGGCACTTCTTTGCATCTAGAGTAACCTTGGTGATTTTAGCTTGGGGTTCTTATTTAAAAAAACCTACACATTAAAATAGTAACATTTACACATTAAATGGTACATATTATTCAGCTCCTGTACAAGTATTAGAGGAGCAAAGACCCCTTCATTATATATTAGAAAGGTAGTTTTCTGCCACAGTTGGGTTGCTGGGAGTACATTTTCATTAGGTTGGTGTGTCTACATTGTAAGGTCATCTTCGCTCAATTGAACTGGTGTGCTGCTTCTCGTTCCTAAGACGTTTGGTGCAGAGAAGCTTTTAGACTTTGAGAATATCAGTAAGAAACGTTCTGCTTGACCAGAGCTTCATATTAGATAAAGGAGCAAGTCCTTCAGAAGCAGAACATTCAGAAGCAAAAAACTGTAAGCCTGCTTCTCCCCATCACAGTGGCCTGCATGAATAAACCATTAAGTGAATTCTGCCTAATGGCACAAAATTGAATTGGTTGGTTTTAGCTTTCCACGAGATTTTTCACAAGCTCCTTTAAGGCTGCCATTCTAAGTAACATTCTGCTTTTCTGACTAGAATCAGAAACGTGTCTGTGAATGACATAAAGACCGGCAATTAGCAAGTCGTGAAACATAGATAAGGATGTTTTGACACCATTTCTATGATTTTGCAACCTCTCCTTGTGTTATCTGTTTAAATAAATTGGGAGGATGGGTGTGTGAGAATTTAGTTTTACAAATCAATACTAACAGGGATTATTTAACTTTAAAAGTCAGAAATAACTGCAGCCTTTCTTTGTTCCTGGTTTAAGTATTTGATTGGCATAACTTCTTTAACTGAAATTTTTACTAGCTTTTCATAGCTTTATTATTAGATATTATTTATTATTTTCATTTTCATTGTCCTCTGAATGTTTGGAAGGTGTAAATAGGGTATGCGCTACCCGTTGATTTTTGTCGTTGGGTGATTTTTCTTTTTTCTCTGTCTTCTGGATAAAACCTCCTGGAGCCAGTATGGAAGAACATCCTAGTATTTCAGCCCAAGTTTTTATGTACATTAGAGGAACATATCTCTTTTATTAAAAGTATCTAAATATCCTTTTTGGCACAGGTTTTTTCTCAGTTTTTACCTTTTTTGACCTATATTTCAGTTCAAATGAAGTACTGCTTTGTTAAAAAAAAGTCAACTTTTTCAAGATCTGTACCTGAGCATATATTTTCAGTCACTTTGGTTTTTTTTGTTTTGTTTTGGTTTGGTTTGGTTTCTTTTCTTTTTTGTCTTTTGACTGACAGAAGTACTAGGTGCCTTAGTTTAAGCAGGGTTGAATTGTGGGACTGAATGTGTGGAAGAAGGGATCAAGCCTATGTTTTTATGAAATGGGAAGGAAAAGCTAATGCAAGGTCCCCGAACTTTTCTTTTTCTCTCTCCTGTGTATTTTCTCTGTGTATGGTCAGTAAATTCTCTGCCCTCTCTAGACAGGACCTGAAGAAGTGTCATTAAATCACCTGTGAAATTTTTAGTTCTCATGTTATTCTTCCTGAGAAAGGGAGCATCTTATGGAGGACAGAGGCTGGCATTCATTTTCACATCCACACTCTCCCTTCCTCTGTGCATAGCCCTTGCTTGTCACCATTTCAACCAAAATATCAAAACTTTTTTTTCTCGTCTCTGTCTCACAAATCTGCTATCTTGGCTGCCAGCCCAGCGTGTGTACTGACATTACAAGGCAATTCCTTTTCCCAGCCTGCCTGGTTTGAGTTAGATGGTAGGCAGATTGTTGAATTTAAAGCTGTGCTGGCTCTCTTTCTCATGCTAGGTTTTTCAGGTTTCCCAGTTACCCTGCCAAGCAAACAGAGCTCTAGTAAACAAGAGTGAAGGGGAGTACATCATGTCAGGGCACACAGCAATGCCTCTGCAAGTGGAAGCTGAATTAGACCAAGCATTCATAGAAACTAAGAGGTTACCTCATGTTTAGCTCTGAATTTTATGAGGTACCATTGCTGAAAGGATCTCCCTTAAATATTTTAATTTCCCCCCCCCCGCAAGGTTTGCATGAAACAAAAACCCAACACTGGCCCCCAAAAGCCTTCAGCCGTAAGCAGAATATAATTTTTACCCATGTATTTGCTTCAAATGTCCCCTTCATGGGCTGAAAAACCTTTTTTTGATGATGTAGATAATTCAAACAAATTATCTCTATTTGAAAATAGAAATATCTGCTTTATTGTTCAGGAAATCCCCAAACAATTATCTCTGGGCTGATTTCAGTGTTTCACTTAAATAAAAAGAATTTCTCTGTAGTGATACTTTTGTATGCTTGCCCAGCAGTTCTGTGCTGCCCCAGTTCAGAGGCACTTTTCAGACCTCTGCCTGTTCTCTCTCTGCTTCTTCCTGATATTATACACAACTTCTAAAAGCTTGCCTGCTTTGCAAAATGAGCCTGCTCCTTCTTCAGTGAAAGAATATGGAAATGTGGTAATTGGCTTCAGGTGAAAATAGTTCTGACCCTGAGGAGAAAGATTCTTGTCCTTTAATGCTACTTACATTTCCTAATTCTGCTCTTAAATTAATACAAGAAAGGTGTAAGTCTAAAATACACTGAGCAGGGTGCTGTGTGTGATCTTCACAAATGCCTGACACTTCTAATTTCCATTGACTCCAGTGGAAGCTACACGTAACTACAATTTTTAACATTAGGCTGCTTCTGCGAAGTCTGCAAATGCATGTGCAAATGCAAAATGCGTCTTCAGAACTGCATGTGTCATCTGCTCTTAGTAAAAACTTTTCCCAGTGTATTGGGATGGGCAGTGATTTAAATTGGAAGCAATCACAGCCTTCACACGAGGATCAATAGCAACATCGATAGATATTTGTAAGTAACAGCTGCAGTTGGTATTTCCATCTTTCAGTTGGTTAGTATTTTTGGTTGCTATTATGCTTTTCCTTGTATACTCCTGCAGGGCTGTGGAAGACTGGCAGGAAAGAAATGTATACTGGGAAGGCCAGGGTGGAGGGGGAGATGTAGCTATTGTGTGAAGCAATGTCTACTCTCTTGGTAGAGGAGAATCAATAACAATCAATAACTGTTAAACAGTCTTTTAGGTAGTATTCAGCTGGTGACCTGTGTATCTCACCATTGAATCTGCAGTAAAATTAAGTATTAAACTTCATTCAAGCTCTCACTTTTGTTTTCTAAGACTTCACACCCAAGTGATTCTAGTCACTCACCAGACTCTGGCTGCTGAACTTTCTTGGCATCTCTTGGTAGCACATGTCATGTCTGCCAAAGTGACCGTGGCCTCCCCATACTCTTCTGTGGCTGGTACCCATGTGTCATTCCTCCATAATGCTCATAAATCCAACTTTGCTCTTCCAGACAGCTGCCACATCCCCCTTAACCCGGACACATCGAGGCCACCAGCTCCGCCTTCCCCCTTCTTTCCTTGGCAGGGAGGTACTTGGGAAGGGATGTGGAGGAAGAATAGCTAGGACTGATTAGGTCAGGATTACTAGGAAGTTCACATATACATGTTGAAATGCTGCCACATGTAGGTTGACTGGAGGGAGAAGAAATACACAAGAACGCTTTGGAGTTTGGCAGACTTTTGGAGGGTCAGTCTTGCTGATATTAATGGCTTATTCTTGGAGGACCGGAGATGGTAGCAGCACAGATGAAAGGGAAATGAAATGTGCCAGATGCCTTCAGTCTGGTCACAGACATAAAATCTCTGCTGTAAGTGTGGGCAGTCTTTAAAAAAAAAATACAAAATTGGAAAGGACTTGTATAACCACTGAGTTCAGTTTCCATTTACTGTGGACATTACAGTAGAACAGAAATCCTCTCTCATGGCTGATAAAACTTATCATGAAAATAGTGAGGCTGACTTTGTTCTGTAGTGCTCTACTTCAAACCTCAGTTCCTCTGCAGGTAGAAACTGTTGTCTAATTCCCAGCATACATCTGGACAGCTTTTCTTAGTGTTTAGCAAAATAGTTATTTTCATTCCCTAATGTTTAAGCAACATTTTCTTTCCTCCCTTTTGCTAACCTGAGCAGGTGAAGAATGCTCTTTACACTCCTCTTGTGAAGTAGAGTCCAATGCCCTGACTATTCCTGTAACATTTTCTCTGCTCCATTTCAGTTTGTGTTACCTTTCTTGAATGCGTTTGGATATAACTGCCCACAGCGTTACCTGAGCCTTGTATAATGGTTCCAATACTTGCCCTGAACTTTCTGCAAACATCTTAGACATGACGCATCATGTATTATTACCTGATTCAAAAGGAAACCAAGACATGAATTGGCTAGAATGCTACAAAGAAAAACCTGGTGCAAAACCCTGACTTTTTCAATACTGCTACTTAAACTCCTTATGCATTGTTTAGGGCCAGATGTACCCACAGTGGGAGTGTGCAAAGAATGCTACCTTGACACAGGCATGCAAATGTAATTGATTGCATTTACAAAGATGAGTAAGGTCATATTAAGAAGATTAGTCGTGGTTGAATGCTACAGCAACTAAGCTGAAAAAATGTCTAATAGAAAAATAAGGGTAAGTACATAGGGTATATAACTTCTAATCTGCAATAAAGAAAGAAACAAAATACACCTCTGTATCTTCATTCCTAGACATGCAAGGAGTACACATGAGATAAGAAGATATTGTACAGCTCCCTCCTTTGTCTTGTTCAGGCTGCTGCCAATTACATTGGACTTGAGTAGTGCCAAAATATTTTCCCTGAGAAGCAGTCAGGAAATTCACTTCACCTGGGTCATGCTCTCCTGACTCTGACAGGTAAAGTGCTAACATATTGCTAAATAAACAATTTATAGCAATAGTACATCATTCTAGGTAAGAGGGATTCTACCTATGGCATAGTCATGTATATCTTTATTTCATATTTTCTGAAAAAGTATGAAATAGCTAATCAAGGTTACAAACAGCAGGATTTGCAGTTCTTCTCTTTCTCTCTTCCTCAATGGTTTTTAAGAATGAGATATAATCTACATAGTGAAGTCTGATCTTATTTAGTTTGCCCAAAGCCTATTAAACTTGCAAGAAGAAAGGACATTACCAATGCTGTCGAAACAGAATTGTTGTGGTTTTTATATCGTTCAGATTAATTGTGGAAACGGCACAGAATATTCATTCCCTCTTCTATTCAGTAGCACAGTAGATTTATGTACTTAATGTTCTCATTTACTTATATGATGACAAAACCTCAAGTTCTGTATCTGTTTTAGTTACATGAAGGTCAATAGAACATGGAGTATGGTATTGGATCCGAAATATTTTTGAAAGTATTGCTCCCCATGCATTATACTTTGTGCATGACATGAGATTTGAAAAAAATAAAGTGACATGAGAGTTTTAATTTTAAAATTAGATGTTACCTGGTTTGAGAGGAGCATTGTCTGTAGACATGAAATAGAGTGAGGAAGAGAATAGCAATTTGGAAATTTTTGTTTCCAAAATTATTTATCCTACGTACTATAAAGAGAGATTTTTGCGCTCTGTTTGGACAGCCTGTGTAAGAGTTTTCTTGTTCTCTGTTACATCATTTACAATTCTTACAAAAGGCCACTTGAGATGTTGCTCTATTGTCTCCATAGCATTTGCTTGTATTGTACTGAAGCAGGGATTCACCAAAGGGATTCACGAGAATGAACTCGCTACTATTAAAATCTGGACACATGGTAAATTTTTCAGTACCATGAATGGAGATTTAACTGTGTGTTTTCAGAAACATGTGCCTCAGTAATAGAAGGCTAGACATCCTGCTGATTGGCCCATGTTTGATTACTGCTGCTCCTGTTTCGTATGGATCTGCTCTGTCAAGCCAGATGTCCTGATAGCTATGGCTGTCCTTATACTTCGGTTCCAGTTTATTGAAATGAACTAATTGGCTCACAGTCCTGAAGAATTAGATGTAGCTCCTTGCAAATCACTGGTTAAGAGAGAACTGAATCATAAGTATGCTGTTTTCCACTTTTCTGTTTGAAAATGTATTTCTCTAAATCCTGAACCCCTGTGGACTCAGGCAGGGTAATGTTTTGTCTTAGGTGGGACTAGGACTTCACCTGAGTGGTGGAAAGAGAAGGGCTTCAAGCGGACAGAGCACACTGAGACCTGAGGAGACTAGTGGGTACGTGCAGGGATAGGGCTGCCATCCAGAGGGACCAAGATCAACGGGAGGAAGGCGCTAACAGGACCGCATGTGATTGATTCTATGATTCTATGGAGCAGGAGCACTGTGCAGCCCTGCCCCAGGCAGGTAGAGCCCTGGCAGCAATGGCGGTGGGCTCTGGGGGGCAACTCTGGGGAGAGGGTCCTGGGCCCTGGTGGGCACCAAGCTGAACAGGGCCAGAGGTGCTGGAGATTACGGAAAGTTTTTTCCACATGAGGACAGCTGGGCGGTGGGGCTTGGGCCAGGGAGGTAGAATCATAGAATCATAGAAT
>NW_009230753.1:0-350 GCF_000690835.1 Fulmarus glacialis
CCAGCAGACGGCAGGCCTCCCTGCTGCACAGTCGCACGACAGCATCGATGAGATCGTTCACAAACGTTGCCGTGCGGTTATGAAGGAAGAGCCCCAGCAGCTGGAACAGGACATCTTTGTCCGGTCCAGAGAGGACCAGGCTGGACATGATGATGTCCTCCACAATGGCTGCCTGCAGGTGGTCGTTCTCAAAGATCATCCCCAGCATCTGATGCAGCCAGGGCAGCAGGGGCTCGAGGAGAGCTGGGGGGTCCCAGAAAAGGGTTGCCCAGGTGTCGGCCTGGAGGCTGCCCACTGGAGCTCTGGGCACCTCTCCAGCAGCCGGGGGGGGTGGTGCGTCAGGGCTGGGG
>NW_009230754.1:0-1310 GCF_000690835.1 Fulmarus glacialis
AAAATACTCCAGTGGTAGCTCAAGAAACTATAGCTGATGGTAATGATATTTCAATTTTTTTAACATTGCTGTATCAGAATGCTCCTATATGCTGCATTTCGATTAAAAGGCTATATTTTTACAGATTAATAGTCTATTTCCCACGAGAGAGTATTTTAAATTGTATGATGTAATTTTGAAGTTTATATTTAGTTTAAAACCACGACTTACACTTTAGAAAAAAAAATGAATTGTTTGGGAGTTCAAAAGTGAATTTTGAGATTTTCAAGGCAGTAAATTGGTTTCTGAGGCTCCTTACACATGCTTGAAACGTGCCCGTGAGGACAAAGTTTTTCTCAGCAACAGTTATGTCAGGTTTAATTGCTTGCTTTTCAGTATTCTGTTAGCACTGGCGGTGTGCTAGGTGTTACTCCATTAAATTTTAAAATGCAAAATATGTCATGATAATGTTACAGTTTGCCAAAGAAATGAGCTTACTGAATGTAAAGGAAGAGTAATAAAGAAGTGATACATACTGTTTACATACACTTAAAAACAACCACCATATGAATTGTGGCTGATTGCTCGTTACTCTGTCATTGTGTAGTCTGTTAAATATTGGTGCCAGAAGAAAACTGCTTTCTTAGTGGGATTACAGAGAAATTAAGGAATGCCACTGAAAGATTAGTGTCTGCCCTAGTCGCAGATTGACACCTTTGTGAATTTTATCTGGTGTTAGGGATTTGCACTGTTGCCTCTCAGTCCTAATATTTGTGTGGTTTTCAATGAATAATAGCAAGATTGCTAGTAGATTTTGTGAAGTCTGTGGATTTTTTGATTCATAGTTGGCAATGGAATTTGTATTTTTGTTCAGGGAGTAAAGAGGGATTTTGTTTTCAGTAGTTGCTAGGTTCATTTAGGGTAGAATACTCGAAGTTCCTGAACAAGCAGCTCAAGTTTCTTAACTAAATAAAATATGCATTTAAAGACAAATGCATATGTTATGGAATCAAATTGCATCTTTTATTCAGATTCTACCATTTTTTTGATAAATGTAAGATTAAGAATGTGTTATGACTTATGAGTTAATCTAATAACATCCATGATCACTAAGGATTTTGTCGTATTTCTGAGTTTAAATCAAAATCCTCTATCTCTCTGGGAAGATTGAGGCATATATTCATACTTTCAGTATAAGCTCTGGAAGGATAGTAATGGTGATTTTTCGAATAGCTATATGTGAATGCTCTTCTTATCATTGTAAACCGATTCAATTGATACATTGCTTTCTTTAAAATGATGTACATCTTTATTTAATTTAATCAGTCTTA
>NW_009230754.1:1336-10508 GCF_000690835.1 Fulmarus glacialis
CAAAGCCTATGTATATGTCGCAATACCCTCACCGAAATATATTGGCCGTTTAGCTGCCTGAGTAAGTTACCATTTTAAGCTTAGAATCTTGACTGTCACGATATATCGTAGTAAGCTAAAGGACCTGGAGCATTTAAAGATTGCTAGAGCAGTATTAAGTCTTTTGTAGCTGTAAATTCTGGGAAAATTTGTTTCTCCTTATATAGAAATGTATATGTCGCAATACCCTCACCGAAATATATTGGCCGTTTAGCTGCCTGAGTAAGTTACCATTTTAAGCTTAGAATCTTGACTGTCACGATATATCGTAGTAAGCTAAAGGACCTGGAGCATTTAAAGATTGCTAGAGCAGTATTAAGTCTTTTGTAGCTGTAAATTCTGGGAAAATTTGTTTCTCCTTATATAGAAAACCAGAGAAATCCAAGTCTCAGGGGAAACATTAATGCCCCACTTAAGCAGTGTTAGCCTTTCATAAGCAGCAAATCTCATTTCTCTCTGGGGAGTCCCGCCTGGAACGTAAGATAACCTACACTTACCCTTGCTGTATTCAGCGACTCCATAAAACTCTACAGCTGTAGCTGACAGCAGAATATTTAAATGATTTGAACAGTGTAAATGCCTCACGTTCATTTAAATAACTGAAGAATTCAATCACTTGAATGCCAATGATTATTCCTATTGGAGTTTACATTTCAAAAAAGACAGCCCATCTGAATCCCTGTGAGAGCATTAAATTGCTATCTAATTAGAAGTGCAAAATTACATATATTTAAAAGATAATTAAAGGTTTGAAGGCTGTTGAATAACTGGTTGTACATATAAATGAATCACTGAAAATTTGTTAGCAATATGTGAAGCTTTCTTTTATTCTTTGCTTTCAGCTTTGAAGTTAGGTATAACCAAGCTCATGGGTTTAAGTCTGGTCGTATTAAGATAAAGGCAGATGTTTTTAATTATTTCTACTCAAACCCCAAATAATTACAAGCAGCTGCCAGTTTTACATAATCCCAAATGATAAGGTCCTGAGAATGCAAATAAAATCCTAAATAGGTTGTTTTTTTCAGTGGAGTAAATCACATACATGTCGCATTGCTAATCAACTGCAATCCACCTGAAAATGGGAGCTCAGCCGATGTGCTCTTTGTCCAGTGTGTAGGTGTGTGACTTAAAGCAGGTTTCTGTATTTGCTTTTACCTTACCCTGTATATTTCCATATTTTGTTTCATCAATTTAAATATTACTGCACCATTTGTAATGCAAATACATGTTATAAGTGTAAGTAGACACGTGGCATGAGAATTATTTTCTTCTATTAGTTTGCTAGAGGTTCTTCTGTATACATGGTACATCTAATTGTTCCTACTTTTTCTTTGCCTGGAAACTTAGAATTGCATTATTCTCTTTTCCCTAGCAAATGACATGGCTCCTGTTGTCAGCTTTTCTCTGCAGTATTTCTGCAAATTTTATAGTGTGGCAGTTTTTCACTGCCATCTGGCATGAAAAGTCAGTCCAAAATAACTGGTTTTTACTGCCAATCATAACCTAGGAACTTCTGGATTAACATCTTAAATAACAGGTTTGTCATGAAAGTCTCTCTTTGGAAAGGGAAGTGTTCTTCCTATTTTCCTAAGAAAATCAAGATGTTACCTTTTTAATATTAAAATAAGGAGCTTTGTATAGAAAGCAACTTTGATTTTGAGTGGACACCTATGAGTGTTCTACAAATTCAAGATTAAGTGCTGATCAATAAAAGATCATTTGAGGCCGCAAGCTAGATGCAAATCATGAAATAAAAGTATCATAAAAGACAAATCAGAATCATGTGTGCAGGGAAAAAAAAATCCAAATGAAGTAAAGAGCTTAAAAGCCAAGCAGTAGTGATTTACATTGAGATAGGATGCTGCTTCACGTGTATCCCCAGGCAGAATGTTCTGGAGCTATGTAGCACATGGTGGGTGAAGGCTCAGTCACTGCGGGTGATGTTATGTAAAGACGTGAAGCAGTGAAGGGAATTTTTCACTACTGTTGTTTGGTTTTGGGGTTTGTGTTTTTTTTTTTTAAATATCAGAGTATGAATCAGTCTATTGAAGTGATCTCTTCCCCTGTCTTCTCACTTCTTTCCACTGTATTTTCCATTATCTTGTCTTTGTCCCATATTTAAATTCCAAGCATTTTATGATAGAAGCATTATTTTATTAATGGACTAATGTTGAAGGACTTAATCCATATTTAAAGGAATTTGCAATTTGGAATTATTACAATCCTTGCTGAAAAATAGGAGGGAGGTGGCCCCCTGCCCTTCCTTTCTGTGCACGTTGACATAGCAGAGTGGCATGGTTCTTTCTGGAGAAGTGCCTCACTCAGGGATGTACCCCCCTTTGCAGCCAGGAAAGGAAGCAGCAAAATATTCCTGCCTTACTCTATGCAAAGAGCAAAGACGACACATTTGAAGGACTGGTGACAGATGATTCTGCTCCTAAAGTTGGTGTAAACCGAGCTTTCCCCTTGCACAGTCACCTCAATGAGGAATAGTGTGACTCGGTAGCCATTTATGCTCGGATGGATAGCTGGTAAAGGTCTCGGTATCAGCCATTGCATTGACCACGTAAAGTCAGGTTCAATGCAGTTTCCATTCAAACAGCTGCAGTCTTTGCATTATGTCAATCAGAGCTACACTAGACAATAAATAAGGGGTAACATTAGTGTCCAGACTCTTAGAGAAGGGAGGTAGCTGAATAACTGGATAGACCAGGGAATTGCAATAATGACAGTGTATTCAGTCTGTGTCTGTTTATTTAAAACTCTATGGAAAAGTGTGTAATGTTAGTTAATGATGCTTTTCCTCTGATATTTGCTCATTCAGCCTTTCCTATCAAACTTTGTAAACAAGATACCTTTACAGGATGGCTTAATGTTAGTTACAGTTATACATGCAATTGTATTGTGTATTTAATTATGTAGAATTCAAGCTCAGCAAAACATATTTGCATATGTTCAAGTTTGTCTCCTCTAAACAAAAAAATCGGGATCATTCTCAAATCCTGTTTAGATTAATAAATTATCCTAATTTTGAAGTACTAATCCAAAAAGGTGAAACTTAATCAATTGATGCTACATTTTAAATTTAAAATTAGGGGAGTTTATTTAGTTCATGATTCCTTGCTTTTGTACATAGGATAGTAGTTTGGCAAGGAAGAGCTTTCCCTTGAAATTATTTTACCTCTCCAGCTTTTAGTTGTTTAGTAGATACTTTCTTGCTATAATATTTTCTCACAGATGATTCCGCAACTGTGGCTAAGCAAGTTCGCTAAAATCTATTGACGCTTCTGAGGCTGCTATCACAACAACTTACTCTCTCCTATCTCCCCATTGTCCAGATGGAGCATGTCTGCAAAATTCCAATCACCTTAGACCTAAGGCTTGCAGCTGTTAAAATGTAGCTTGCTCCCTCCATGATCAGATTGCTACACTCTGACTTTATAAACACGTGGCAGGTCATATTCAATGCAGATGGTTTGGGACTGCTCGTGTTAAAAAAAAATTAAATAAATAAAATATCAAAGCAAAGAGTTTAATAATGGCACATGTAAATGGTTGTATACGGGGTGGTGAAAAAATGTGATTCAGTCTTTAAACAGTACACATCACATGTTGTTTGAATCATCCAGTGCTATAAGAGTTTGGCCAAGCCTCAAATAAAAGATACTGAGTAAGATAAAGCTCATTCTGATTACCAAACAAAATCATTTCCTGTGTTCTTTCCACAAACAAAAATATCTTGGAGCTATCATGTAGTTTTGAGCAGACTAAAAGATTCTTGTATTGCAGTCCAGATATTTAAAAATTTTCAGTATCTTTTTTTTTTTTTCCTAGGGGTTAACTACTGTATAATATCACCACACATTTTATACTGGCCAATGTAGATTAACAGTACATAGTTTAAATATAGCTCTTTTCCTCATGCACTTAAATCAGAGTAATTTGTAGAGCTCCTAGTTTCTATCTTTCCCAGTGGGTCCCTTAATAATCTGTTTCAATGCTTTACAGTAATCTTGCAGATGGGTTTGGCTTCAGCCTTCAATCAGTATTTTATACTTCACCCAGGAGTCTCAGAGATAGAAAGTTAGATTAGGTTTGCTACCGGAGAAAAATACATAGATGAATGCTATTTTTAAAAGTTGGTGAGTATCTTCTGCGTCCATGAATAACTTTTACTAAGAAATTAGTTAAGCGATAAAACTAGAAAGAAGCTAGAGAAGAATGGCCAACTGAACAGTAGTGTTGTGAAGTATTTTATATTTGATCTACTTGCATTTATGTTTTAGGCCCTAGTTACATAAGCATAAAGATACGTAAATTTACTGTTGGGAATAAGGTAGTATCTTCATGAAGATTAGATTTTTAAGCGAAGTTACCCAGATGTAAAAATAATTGTTATTTTTTGGTATCCTGTCCTTGCTGGAAGTTGGTTTTTGTTTTCTCTGCCATCATTTTCTGAACTATAACATAAATCTACTCTTCACTTATTGAATTCCTGTATAGGCAATTAAACAGTAGCCCCTGAAACGTAAGAGCTGAATGAGGGGTTGGGCATTTCAATACTTTATTAGTTCCTGTCCTAAATGTGTTTAAGAGCTGGACTTCCACTTCCTTCAAGTGCTTATAGAGCCTAACCCTTGCTTGAGCATTGGGATTTTGGCTTTGCTTCTGCGTATCTGAATTTTTAAGACATGAATGCTTCCGATTCTGGCTTTGCTGCAGAACTTTGAATGTTTTATCCAGCTCTTCATTTGATTGCTTTTGGATTTTGTTTTTGCTCTTTGAGTGCAAGGTGTGGAATCAATATGATTAAAATAAATACAAAACCCATGATCAATATGATGCAAATGGTTTGCCTTATGTTTGAAGCCTACTTCTGCTGTCAGACACACAAGATCAACTCGATTGTCATAAGTAAGGATTTGCACATGTGTCTGAGAATGCAGTATAGCCCAGAAGCTCTTCAACATCTGTAAGTAAGGATGTAATTAAACATTGGAACCAGTACAGGAGCTGTTTGCTCTACTCAAATGACCCCCACTAACTTCTATGTAACACTTTTCAGCTCTCAGTATTTCAGAGCTTGACTGTAACCATTTCTATACTAGAATGACTAAATCAGATCAAAGATTTGCTTGGTTAATTGGTGCAGCCACAGAGAGTAGACATAGTTACTTCTTGTAAAGATTAAAGATAATACTGATATAGCTGCAGCCGTAACAAAAGGCTTGCAAAACATAGCTACAAAAATCAAGCCCTGGTAATGAACTGGACATTATTCTCTCATATTTTATTCTTGTGAGATTTAACTATATTGGCTGCAAATTTTGTACTTCAGTATTTGGGTATAGTTATCTCTTTCGCTATCAGAGTTGTCACGTAGCAAGAATTAATCATAGCACTGAGCTGCGTGAATTCACAGTCTAGTGTATAAGCATGTGCTGAAAGCAGAAATTCTTTACATCTCTCTACCCGTCTGAATAGCATTAGCCCAGAAGTAGATAACCTTGTTGTTACAGGAATGGTGTCTTCTAGCAGAGGGCAAGAGAGCACATGAAAGTACTCTTCAATTGTATCTGCATGAATTCTCAGAACTTAGTCTAAGACTTACACCAACAGAGTTGCTAGGGTTTTTTGTTATTCAAAAGAAGAATGAGAATTGATTCAGGATTTTATCCCACAGAGCCTCCCAAAAGAATAATCTGTAGAAATAATTGGACTATCCATTGGACTATTTTGAGCAAAAATTAAAAGAGACTCAGTGAAGCCTGTGCTAGAAGAAACTTTACAGTGCTACCAATATCTCAAAATCTCTTTGGATTATGATTTTTAATATTTTTAAAAGTTTGCTGTTCTTCAGGAAGATTTTGTCATGCCTATTTTTAAATACTGTGGTCTACAAAAGCAACTGTGGGCTTCACATGAGAATCTTTTAATTTAGAGAGTAAAAGGTCAGGATGGGAATAACCTTCTTAATGCTCAGAGAGCAAGTTTTTTCCTTGGCCTCTCTAGTCTTTCTGTAATCTGCAGAATGTGATTGAAAGTTCCTGCAAAACTGACCCCAGTGATGAATTGGCTGTCTCAAGCACTGACGGGTTTGGCTTACGGTATAGTTGGTCCTGCCCTGAGGGAGGAGAATCAACTATATATACTGCCTTACAGATATATTTTCTATCCTTCTATGATGCTATTGTTGGGGAGTCACAAAAGCAATTTGGGGATTTCTCACAGCATCCCAATATCTCCCATCATACTTCATAGAAAGGCTTGTGGTTTTCCTTCCCATTTATATGCATCATAAAAGATAAAAGATCAGATTCCACATTATGCTGATCCTCAGCATAATTTTTTTCAAATATATTCTCATAATTTTTCTTAACCAGTTAGGTTCTTTTTTCACATATCTTCCTAAATACTTTTTTCTTCTTCCACCGAGCAAGGTTTTTGTTCTTACACTAGTAGGCTCTCTGATTTTGAATGTTCAGCAGAGGGCAGAATTTCCTACATTGTAAACACCTTGGTGTCAAATCAATTTGTCACTAGAATGTTTATTTTAAATGTGCGATTTATAGTGTAACAGTGAAGAGTGATAAAAAACTATAAATTGTCATTATTAGTATATTACTCTTTCAATAAAACGTAGTATCAGCAAATGTTAACACCATACTTCCCAAGACTTGCATCTTATCTTGTTTAAAGAGAAATGGGTAAACATTTTGTTGATAAGATTATAGTAAATATAACTTCCTGTACAGCTGAAAGAGCTAGTTTGAGACATTTAACGTAAACTACAAGATCAAGGTCTCATGTATTTTCCATATGGGGAGAAGAAGGTACAACTGCTGAGTTTGACTTCCCAGTGTGTCCACCAACAAAAGCTTTGTATCATGGCAAGAGATCATGCAAATAATCGTGCGATGTAGGTTTTTAGTTCACAGACAACATTTATGCAGCAATATGGTGCACTTTGTATGAATTAAGCTACCGACTGTTATGTGTATTGCATACAATCAGCAAGCATCTATCAAATTTTTAAAATCAGAATTCTGATACAAAATCTTTGTGCAAATAAAACAGGATGTGCTAAATATTTCATCTTTTTTATGCCAGTATGAAGAGGGGAAGAAACGAAGAAAGCCCAACTACAGTAGTGTGGATCTTTCTGAGGTCGAGTGGGAAGACAGAGATGATGTGGTAAGTGATGTGTTTTAAAACCCTGTCAGAAGACATTGTTGCATCCCACTACTGTACCTGGAAACTGTTTAAGTAGTCATCAGAGAGGCCACCTGACTGCTCTCAGAAGGGGAAGGACAGTAGCCCCTTTTACTTCATTCAGAATTTTGTAACTGGTTTGCATTGATTCTTCCTTACATATGCATATATCACAAACACAGACTGTTTGTATCTTTGGTAAAACTTCACCGTTGCATTCTCCATTGTGTATTTTTGCTGGATAGCAAATATAGTGCTAGAGAAGGGAATAGAATATCTCTTTAGGGCTGGCCCAGAAAACTGCTGAAACTCAGAAATGAAGGAATGAGTTTAACTTCTCTCCACGAGATCCCTCTTTCCTTAATGGAAGTAATGAGAGCTGTTTTCCTTAATGTACAAAATCAAAAAACATCAGACAAATAAGCAAAATTGGATTCTTTGACCTCTGTTCAGAGCACAGATTCACGCCAAACTTAATTTCAGATATATGGGTAGCTGCAGAAGCATGTGTTCTATGTCTATCAGCTGTTACGCACACAATCCTTTCCGTTAAACTCATTTTTCAGTGCTCCATCTACTCTGTAGTTCACTCTTTATCTTATTCTTTCTTACCTTGCAGGCTTAGCCTTTTCTGCAGTACTGTATCAAAAGCTTTCCTTATGTCCATGGCTTAACCTTTGCCTGGTCTTTCTGTTACTTCCTCAATAAATCTGATTTGTTAGGCATGATTCGTTTTGTGTGAATCCGTGCTGACTGTCCTTAATTAAATCGTAACTTTCCAGGTGTTCCCCTTTCTGTCCTGTAATTTAGTTTTTCCCATAAGTTCCCTACTGCCAAAGTCACGCCTGCATGTCTGTATTTTTCATAGATGTCTCCTCTATCCCTTCTCAAATATCAGTACTGTGTTAGCTTCTCTCAAGTCCTTCATACCTCTACTTTTCCAGAGAGGTTTTGAGTATATTCACTGAAGGTTCCCATATTTACTTTGTCATGTCCTCCTGAAATCTGGGATGGATCACGTACAACTGTCCCTGGAGTCTTGTCAGTCTTCAGATGTACTAATTTCTTGATCCCTGTTCTGACATAACTCTATATTTTCTTTCTCCCTTACAAAATATATATCTTGCATTCCTCTCTCTCTCCACCCCTTTGTGAATAGTGAAACAGTTCATTTATGTTTTAAGCAATGTCTGTTTCATCAGGTGATAGATTGTCCTCATAGGAGGCCATCTTACTTCGTTATTTAAAGTTTTGTGTTGGAGAGCACATTCAAACTTTTTTTAATGTTTCTTGTATCGCTTTGTGTATTTTTCTATGCATACACGATTTAAGGCTTCCTCATTAGATTTTCATATACTGTAGCAGCCTTCTGCAATCTTGGCAATCGCATTGACTTCGTATTTATACCTTGACTTTTCTCTTATCTTTGATCATGTATTACTCAACCAGTTCCTCTGCAAATGACCTTTTAAAATTGCCTCTCTCCTTTCAAATGTTATTGCTGTAGTTAAGTAAAGCTTTTAAACCTTCATGATTTTTTTTTCTCATTATTTCTCTTTGGTTTGTTTTTTTTTTTTCCCTTCCTTTTTATTTCTTCCAATACTTTCTCTGCTTAATTTCTACAGTTTTAATCCCTTGTTTTTAATCATATCTTAGTAGAAATTCAGTGGTTCTGTTAACATAACATTGAACTATTTCTATGACATTGAAAATTAAGTTTTATTTATAATTGAGATTCTGTCTGAATACACATGAAAGCAAAAAGTCCAGATTCAACTGTATTTCCTTTGTTTGAGACCCCTAAGCTCTGTCTCTTTTTCTGAAATTTTCTAGCAAAAATCGAGTTTTGTCTATCCATAGGCTGCAAAAAGTTTTATTTCACATTTTGATGAAAGATACATACATATATTTTATCTGACTC
>NW_009230754.1:10519-27696 GCF_000690835.1 Fulmarus glacialis
TTCACCTCAACAAGAAGTTTGTTACAAAGTATTTTTTAATTGTAACCTAGAAACAAGCAGCCTTTCCAATTGTTTCATCTTTTGAAGGGGAAAAGAAGTTAATCTTCATTACAAATAGACTAAATTGAGCATTACATTTGTAGAAAAGATCCAGGTCCATTGCCCAATATGTAAGAGTAAAAAAAAAAGATAAATCATAAGTGAAATTAATTTTGATAAATATTTAATACATAATAGAAAAAAAATATATATTCTATTGTAGCTTTGGAGCAGCAGTAAACACAATTTTCAGTACTCATGTATAATACAGGTGTGTTGTAGTGGCTTCCTTGAATGATGCCCATCTATCAATGCTAATAATTCACTAGTGCATGCCTGAATAAGCAAGCATTCTTTGATAAATAATCCCCCAACAGATAGGTTTTGTAAAACAGCCTATACATCTACTGTTTGATGATTAGTGACCAAGTGTTATCTGAAAAAACCAGCAGGTTAAATATTGGAGAAAAAGGTATTAACATTCCAAATGTTGTCCTAATACTTCAGCAATGCCACACACAAGTGGAGACCTTCATGCAAATATCTAGATAGGAAAAAATGCAATGTCAAACAAATATATCGTTACAAGTTTTTTGTGTTTGTGTGAAATAATATGTAAGTCGTTTATGCCATGTTACTGAGACTTTCAGAGGGGCTGATGGTCAGAAATACATATAGAAGAAGAAAAGAGAAGGAGATATGAAATAAAGTAATATTGGAGCGACAGGCAGAGTCATCATTAGCATTAGAGCTAGAATGAGAATGGAATTTGAAGGAAGTTCTGTAGATTATTGTAATGAAATCCACCTCTCTATGCAACTTTTCTGATGTGAGGATCCAAATGAGTGTCCAAAAAGTGTGTGTTATTTTTGTTGATCTTTTGTAATAGGCAATTCCTTAATATTGTTAATTTTGAGTGAAAAAAGGTAAATATTGTGTAGGAGACTTAAAACTTTGGGAAGTAACTTATTGACTTGAGAGCTACATGAAGCTTTGCTTCACCCAACGCCTTGGATTTGATGTTCTTGATTTTTTCCAAGCTTGGGTAGTAAAGCATTGTTTATTCAACTGTAGAGGGAAAGAATTAATGTATTCATATAGCTGCTTTTAATAACATAGACTACTACTGGTATATTTTTCTCCCATGAAACACTTATGTGGAAGCTGATTAAGACATTTTCTTACTTTTACCACATTAATTTAATGGTTACATAGTTTTCCAAGAATATAGAATGATGTCATACTATAGCAGTGAAACTGGGTTGTTAGCAATTGATTGGAAGATATTTAGTTGAAGGAGTAATAATGCTTATGACTCTGAAGAGGTGAAAAAATAGGTTTTTTCTAGTCATCCAATAAGGAAAAGATGGCAGAACTAAGGTCAGAATTTTTTTCACCATGAAATAGAGTTGGTGTAAATATATATTTGTCAGTTCATTTTCCAGGTTAACAGTACCTGCTATCTTGCTGTTACTGCATTTTATTAGAAATAGAACTCTTAGCATCAGCTTATTAAACTTACAGTGTGTTCCAGCAAAGTTTGGGAATACGCAGTATCAAAGACAAGAAGTTTCAATTTGGACAGAAACCTTTTTCTCATTAAATCACTTCTTAAAATTCTTTTATTATAATTTCTAGCTGAATGAAATACTTTTTTCCAAATAAAAAAAGACCATGAATGAATGTTTTGGGGCTTGAAGCCAGCTGAGGCAGTACTTATTTTATGCATTTGAGGAGGGAGATGAAACTGCAGAAGAGCTGAGAAACCAGATTACAAAGCCAAGAAATGTAATCACAGCAAGCAAAAAAAAAGAGGAAAAGTAAAACTCTAAATCCCACATGCAGACTTGATCTTAAACACTACTGAGAGTTTGGAGGCCCTTTTAGTAAATCTATGACTTGCCTGAGGCTTGTGGGAGGAATGGGTCTTAGACAACTGCAGGCACCAATAAGAGAAAAATGAAAACCATGTTAAAGATAAATGGAACTGTTCTGTAAATGTTAGAAAGTAGATGGTTAATTAAGACCAGCTCTCCAAGTCCAAAACCACAAAACTTAAAATGGGAAAATATTTCCAGAATTGCCTATTATGTATTGTTAAAAAAAAAATCTACAGTAAAATATATGCTTTATTTTATACATGCCTCCAGCTAAAAATTTTTCTTTTACACTCACTGACAGAAGAGTAAGACTGTTAATTCAGATCTAGATGCCCCAGAATTAAATTTAAAGAGCTGCAAAGTTTGCAGTTTTTGATAGGTCAGCCATGTTCAACTTGTTCATGAGAATAAAACCAGATATTTCACTGGCAAGTTTGGGCATTCTCTTTTCAGTCCATACTAACTCAAAAAGCCTGCAGACTGCATTGATATTACTGTCTTCACAATTTGTCATTAAAATCTGACTGAATTGCCCAATTAGGCATGAGGTACTGCAGAACAGGAGATATTTATTCAGCAAGAACACAATGTCCAAAATTGTGTTCAGACAGATAAGCAGTAGAAGAGACACAAAAATGCTCATTTTGTCAATATTATTCTGCGTTTTGAATATCCCTGAAGAGGGAGTGTGAATTGATTAGTGTTAGTGGAATTTTCCTATTGTAATGACAATTACAGCTGCGAAAGATTTATAGGTGCTTCTTACCACAAAAAATCCCACAAGTATAGCAATTTCATTTTGTCATTGAAGATATCCTGAAACAACCACCTTAAACTTTCTGCATCTGTGCCATTTAAAAATATAAGCAAAAGAAATAGCTTCTTCCATTCATAAATCTAAGAGCATTCGAATAAAATACTTCCATATATGGATGGTATAACTGCTAAACAGTAACTTTCTTATTTCTTCCCTAAAGTCCTGAACTGATAAATAGGCAAATTCAAAACACGAAGGCTGAGGATTTCTCAAACACGATTTCTTGTCATTCTTCAGTTTCAGCCCAGAGACCCTGCTCTCAGACCAGCTGTGCCAGGGTACCGTATACTCATCCTTAGGCACACACAGGTCATTTTGGCTTATAGACCTGGGGGACAGCTGTTGGGTTTTTTTACTCTTCTTTTCATCATCGTGGCATGTTCACCTAAGAGGGAGGCTGTGTCAGCTGGTGTCCTCTGGGAGGAAGGCTCTTCTTTCCTAGGGAGCAAATAGGTGTGCTAAGGGAAGGCTTTTTAGAGGTGATGGGTAGGGGACTTTGCAGCACAGATTTGGGAGTCTGCAGCTCATGTAGAGGCTAGAATAAAGTTACTGAAAAACAGTGTTTGTGGTAATCTAAAAAGTGACAGATTTAACTTGCAGAGCAGCAGGTAAGTCATTGTGTGTAAACACTTTATCATTTATTTTGTGTTTTCCCTAGCTGCTTTGAGTTTTTGGTTTGTATAGTAATGAAACCTGTTTTTGAAGGGGATTTAAAAAGTCTTTTGGACAACTTTGAGAGGGAGAGGTCCAGGCCAATTCTTAAAGCTGTGACTGACCTAGGGCTTCCATTACAGAGATAAAATTTATTACCTTGCAAGGGGCGCCTGGACACCAATGGACAACCAGAGGGAATCACAGAGCACTGCAGCTGTGTGTTCCCATTGAAACAGGTTACTGATCAAATGGGCTGTCATTCTTTTGCTAGTTCTAATTTCTGATGCAGTTAGGATGCAGTTTCTGGTGCTAGTTTAGGATGCAGCCCAATGTAGAGTATCAAGCAGAAGCAGAATGAATGATGTAGGGTAAGTGGGGTTTTCTCTTTTTTGCTTTGTTATTTTATGTATAATTCTTGATGTATTTAAACACTGAGCCCTGGTCTAACTTCAGCTAAATCCAGCTGGGAACCTAGTCCTTTCCTTCCTGTGCAGTAACGGCAGGATAGTAGTCAGTTACACTGTTCATCCCACATAAGATCCAGATTACTACACAAAGAGCCGTTTTACTGTGAAGGATGCCGAGAGCTCCTATCTTATGTACCTCAGCAACTTGCCTAAAGTTGTGCGGCGGGAGTCTTGGCCTATACCGTTAATAATAAAATCTGCAAGGGGGTTGTTCATTCAGTGTGTAGTAGGACGACTGAAAATGAAGAAATGAAGAAAACTAAGTACTGCTTAGGCCAAATGAGTGTACCAGAGAGCTCAGAGTTGAAGGAATTACAGAAAATGCAAATAAAGGAATTGACACACATTTCCTTCATTTCAGCTCCGAAATGCAATGGTGAATCGGAAAACAGGGAAATTCTCCATGGAAGTGAAGAAGACAGTGGACAAAGGGGTACAACGTATAAAATATTATTCCAACTAAGTATAATGCAAGCAGTTCATTTTTTTAACAATTTTTAAGATTGCCATAAATATGATTCACTGCAGTATATTTTTTTTGACTCACTGAATGTAAACATTGCTTGTAATTTTATCAGTGACTAACCACTTGATCTTTTATATATTTCTTATAGCGAACTAACTTCTTCCCCCCTCCCCTTCTGACTTTCTTCTTCTGAATCTAGAAGCGGGTATTGGTGATGACAAATGACTACTATTATACAGACATCAAGGGTACTCCATTCAGGTAGAGCCGACCATAATAAATGGACATTTCATCAGACTCATTGGATTTGCATTTGTACAGAGCTTGTGAACTCATTAAAAGCTCATCAGCAAAAGTTGACAATTCAGTATCCCTGGACAATGCTGAAAACAGCAAGGAAAAGGAGCCTACCAGCATTCCTTTCAGCTTTTCCAGGGATGGAAAGTTTGTGCAAGCTCACACAGGCAAACTCACAGTGTTTGTCATGGCTTACGTTTCATTAAAAAAATATTCAGTTGAGGTTTACATTGAACGAAAGGCTTTCGCAAGTACTTGGAGAGCTATAAATACTATAATCCATTTAAGTAACTACATATTGAGCCCCATTTTGATTTTTTTCTACAACAAAAATGTAATGTAAAATGAGATAGTATTTCACTTCCAATTTGAGGTTTGGATATTTTGTTTCTCTGAACTACCTTCAGAGTATTTGTATAACTAAAACTGAGTAAGTTAGCCATGTTATTTTGGCATGCATCTTACGAGGAAAAAAAAAAAGACAGACAGGAAGTCACTTTAAAAATGCTCATATTTGAATTAGAAATAATCCATTAATAAAAGAATACTAACTGTACCTTATGCTTAAAGCAGGAGGCTGATAGTTGCAATACTCAACTGAAATTTTCTTCAATGGAACCATTTCACAGAACTTGAGCTACATTGCCACATAGGGAAAATAAAGGCACATTTCTCTGATCTCTAATGCATGTGTTTATTCTTGTTAAAATTCACACATGGGTGGTAAAACTCAGTGGGTTTTTTGGTTTGTTTTGGGGGGTTTTTCTTGTGTTTTTTTTGTTGTTGTTTGGGTTTTGGTTGGGTTTGTTTTTGTTTTGTTTTGTTTTCTATGGCACTGTCATTCTTAGCCTATTTAGTAAACAGATATGGGGCTACATATACGCATGCAGTGTGAGTTCTGATTCTTAGGACAGAAATATAGTAGGAAAACTGTCCTGTCTTTTTCAGCATGGTCTATTTCTAGTTTTGATGGGTAGGAATATAGGTTCAGGAAGACAGCAGGGGCAACATTTATTAAAATATACACTGTAGTGTCAAAGATGTTTACTGTTTAGCCCATTTCCAGATTGAGCTGTTGATTGCAGCATGTGTGCTCTTGGAGTTGGTGCCTTTATATGTACTTAAAGTATCAGCCCATGCATTTTCAGTCTTACTGATTACTGGCAGGTTCCTAGCCTGATATAATCCCCTTGAATGAATGAATGCCAGAAGCTATTCTGTGTATGTGTGCAATAGGAAGAGGCATGGGATCCTTCAGCCAGTTCATTAAACTTGAATAGTTTAAATGGTAGACTAAAAACCAAACTAAAATTGGGTACGTAACTGTTCAGAGTTTATGAAGCTGAAGTCAATGCAAAAAAGTTAAACTAGCTAAAAATATGAATCACAGAAAAATTAGTCCAAGAGGAGTCATGATGCTGTTGTCACATGAAATTCTTTTCCTCTCAGTAGCTCCATTGATTCCCATGCTTATGTAGTTTCTCAACAGCTTAGTCTGATTTACAAAAAATGTCTCCTTCATTGTAAGGCCATGGGCATGTTCAAGGCTCAGCTGAAGAAATCTCATGCTGGGTGAACAGCAGTGAGCTTAGAGGGGCTCATTTATGAGTTTGCCAGAGAATAATGGTTTACTGCACCTCTAATCACACATAAATACAGCTGATTGTTGCAGGCACATCAGAACTGAAACAGCATTGAAGCAGCTACTTGAACAATAAATATGATTAGTGAGGGTTTGGAAACAAACAGTTTTAAAGTTATCATAGTACACTAGCTGGAAATGTTAGAAATGAAAATAGGTCTGAATGTCTGTTATTGTTTGTCTCACAGATTTCAAGGTCTGCTTTATTTCTCTGCACAGTTTAGGTGTGGCTCTCTCTAGAGGACATGGAAAATATTTCTTCAGAGGGAATGTAACTGTAGAAGAAGGTAAGATACTTACCTTCTCATGTTGCTTACACAGTAGTTTTATTGTTGATTTGGTAGACCTAAAGCTTGTATGTTTGTCTGCAGATTCCATAAGGGAATTATATTTGGTTTTTTCTTTTTTTTTTTCTTTGAAGATCTTTTACTTCATGGGATTTTTTTCCTCATTTATATTAAGCATAGTCAGATTGTTTGTGAATCTTCTTTAGATGGGGATCATCTTCCATCCTCCTCTCTCAGTGTTCCAGAGAATCACTTAGAGTCCAATGTTAATTATTTGTGGTGTTTTCTGAATGAAGTAACCACTGAGAGCACTGTCATAGCTATGGCTTTTTTGTTCACAGACTATATATTATGAAATCTTTCAGAGCTGTGACTACTTTGGGCATTGTCTACAAGGAATTACATTTTGCATTTTTATAACAACAGTAGAAGTAACCAGGGGAAGAACTGTTCTTTCTTTATGGTTTTACTTTTTGATAAGTCCACAGTTAAAATGAGTGGAGGAGTCAACTGTGAGTGGTGATAAAGTTGTTTGGCAACAAGATCAAAAACAAAGGTTCCTTAAGATGAAGGAAGAGCAGAAGCATTTCAGAAGAGTGAAGAGAGGGTTGAGAAGTTTTAGCAATTGCTGAGCAAAAAATGTTTCAATAGAGGAATGCTTTCTGATTTTATGCTTAAGTCTCAATTTCCAATTCTGCTTCTTGTTTTGTCAGTGATGTTAAACAAGATAGTTAATTTCTTCAGGTCTTTGTGCCTCAGCTGTATTTTGGGACGTGAATACGTTCCTGTACCCAGGAGAGATGTAAAAAGAAATGCTTTAAAGTTTGAGTCTCTTGCACAGCAAATACGTGTCTAGATAGAAAGAGAGCACAGCAGGAGACTTGGAGCTGCTTACTCTCCAAACTGTTCCCAACATACCTCTCACTATTTTCTTTAAGCCAGCCGTACATCTCAGCCAGTCTGTCTGACACTTCCTCCTGGATGCATCACCAGAATTGTTAACATAGCCATAACTGACTATTCCTTTTCTCCCACTGTTACCTTCACTGATTCTCTGTCACCGACACCTCACTGTCCTCCCCAAGGACTATAATTATAGTTCTAGTTTTGACTTCCCTGCTTTCCTTAATCACTGTAGCTCTGTCATTGTTTATTATGTACTCAGGGGGCTTAAACCCAGACCCTGCCTTCTGAATCCTGTTCGCTTATTGTCTATTGATAAGTGTTTTAAGAGTTTTTAAAATTGCCAAAGTACATTTTTATTGTGCTATATAACTAATGATATAGTTCTTATTTACAAGCATTTGTGTGACCTGTTAGTACAATAAACCTATTCTGAATGATCCTGTAAATTGCTGTTTGTGTTCATGGGCTGTGTGCTTCGATTTTGAGGGAATTGTTCTTTTTAAAGAAATTATTTTTCTTAAAAGAGAAAGAGAACAACTCTCATGAAATGAGAAGTATGTATTTTAACAAAAAGAACTTTGCTGGCCAAATAGAACAAGGGAGTACGAATAGGAGTCTTTTACCATTGCATTTCTCTTTGCTCAAGTTTTCTTCTAAGCTTCAAATATATCCTGTGAGTAATTTGTATGAGTTAAACTTATCAGCACAAAAAAAGGTTTTCCTACCTTTTCAGTTTTAGATCTGATTTAGTTGGCTTTTGCCAGTTTGTTAGACCCTAAAGTGTATTTGAACATAGTTTACTGTGATTTATTACATTGTAGTAATAATGCACTTTCCAAGAAGGAAGGGTTTATGTTATGGAGTGTATGTAAATAACCATCTGTTACCCAGACTGCCCCCTAAATAACCCATTATTATTCCTGTTACAGGTTTACATGATTTAGAACACCCTGATGTATCTTTAGCAGATGAATGGTAAGCCTTAAACAAAGCATGAAATTGGTGCCTGTTACCCTTCTTGGTTTCATATTGTTTCTGCTTGCTGAGCCCAATTCTTTGTGTTCAAAGGCAAAGAGAGATCATGCTAATACGTATTAACTTTTTAATGTTTTGATAACGTGTTCACAGGTCCTATTGCAACACTGACTTACATCCTGAACACCGACAAATGGCTCAGTTAGAAGCAATTAAACGCTACCTCACAGGAAAAGAGCCATTGCTCCAATGCAAGTATTTCGTTAAATATGCATGTAGTAGGCTTTCCCCCAGCTAAAAACTGTTGTACTGAACCTTCTACAAAATGCAAAGCTACTTAGTTTAACCAGTGATAAATTGAGATTGAATTGCTTGGCTGACGTTACTTTGGAATTTCATCTGGTTTTGAGCTTTTTCCAGGGTATCAATAAAGATATTGATGATACAAATTTCTGACTTTTACGGTAAACAATATGCCTGAACCAAACATTCCAGTTTCTGTTCAGATGGTGTAGCTATACTATGCAATATTATCACTCCATCTGGTTTTATAAGTTAAACAGGATTGGTCTGAATCAATCCTTGGATCATGCCTCTAAAGAATATGCTGGATATTTAATGAGTATTTTAGGGAGAATGTGTATGAAATTAGCATTTCTGAACTGCAAAGCAGAATAAAAAAAATTCAGACAGATAAGCGCATATTTTGTCTATTTGCAGAAATGCAGAGCTTTTGTGACTGTTCATAGATCTAATTGTTTCAACCTTATGTCATGTGCAAATGTGAGCACTAAATAATATGTACATGAATGTGTTACATGAAATGGAGAATATTTTTTTGGTTTTGAATCTAAAATTGTTGTTAGTGCAATGAAATGATATATGAAAAACTGCATTGTTGTAAAATATCATGTAATATTACACAGTAAATGCTTAATAGTGCAAGAAGTTTGAACATATATCATAGATAAAATATAGGACAGTGTAAAAAAATTGTTTAGTCATCTAAAAACATTCTGTATGCACATATGTTTACTGATTTTAATATATTGTAATAGGTGATAAAGAATTGATCCAGGAAGTTCTGTTTGATGCAGTTGTGAGTGCACCAATTGAAGCTTATTGGACCAGTCTAGCATTAAATAAATCAGAGTAAGCAAGCTTTGTGTCAGTCATTATGTTGTCAGTCATGGGTGAATTTTTAATAGCTATATTGGTGAATACTGGTGGAATACCTAACAAATCTTGATATGCATGAAAATATTGTATTAACCATTTGATCTTAAATACCACCAATTTTGAGTTCAGTGTTAAGTGTTTATGTTGCAGTGTACATAATGATGACTAGTTGTAAGGTTACCCAATTTTCACAATATAACTAATGAAATTGTATACTAACTACAACTTACAGTTCTGAGTATTTCTAAAAAATGGTTTAGAGTACTTGAAAAATTTAATTCTAAATTTACCAAAATTGTTGATGGAATTGGTAATTTGTCTCAGAACAAATTATGTATAGAAAAACTTACTGGTAAAATAAATAATTTCTTTAGTTCTTTTTGTTTGTTTGTTTTTGTTTTGCTTGTTTTCCAGAACTAACTGGGATCTAGGTTCCTGTTATAGAGAATCAGAAGATTATCTGGTCCTTTTTAGAGCTTATATGTTTTATTTAATTCATTTATGTTATGATGTACTAAAGTGTTAAGTAACAAGATGTTATATATATTAGAGAAAACAGGTGTTAAGATTAGCAGTTTGCATGAAATACTGTGCTTGAAGGGCAATTCTGGAGATTATCCTGATTAGATTTTGCTAAATTTGAACCATTTTTTAAAGGTTGAATGAAAAAATGCTGTAAAGGACATACTCATACTGAATGAGTAAAATCAATGTGATAAGATCTGATTCATCAAAGGATTATCCAGTATCCTCTTAGAAGATAAAGATAAGAAATTGTTGCACACTAATATACTGTAGACATTGATGAATTTATATAGAGGCATAAGTTTTCTTGGAATCCTCCTACACAATGAAATAACAGATCCAGTAAACACAAGGAAGACAGCTGTGGAGAGACGCTAGCGGGAGACTTTTGATCCCCTTTCATATTCTGACTAATGAGACAGGCCATTTATTAAAGAATTAAGTATGAGGCAGCAAGATGGCTGACTGTGGTCCCTGGTTTTGTGGTAATATGACTGAAGTTCTTGCAGCCATACGAGAACTAGTTTTAAAGTAGCTAGCTTGGTACTGATAATAATGCAGCAACAGAGTTCAGCCTGAGCTACCTGCCACATTTTTTTTCCTAAGGTCTAGAGGCTAAAGCCTATCCTGATGGCAGCTACGTTTGACTCTCAGCTAGCTGTTTCAAATCTAGCTTAGTTTTTGCTTGCTTGAGCAACAGTCACGCCTATGACTTGAAGCATAGATGTACCGCAGAAGTGTTGAATGGACTGGGAGCAAGATCTGGAATTCCTGCCTATGTTGAATCACTGGGTGCCAGTGGTTATTAAATAGTTGGTATATAGCTATGCCACACCTTTTTATTCTATGGCTTCCATATAATCCCTCCCCACAACTCCTACCAAATGTACTGTCTTTGACTTTTTAGAGACTCTTGGTCTAAATAGCATTTCTACGTTGTATGTTTTCCAAAACCCACATGACTTTAACTTAAAAACAGCATTTAAAAAATAAATAAATAAGGGAACTATACTTAAAATAATCTTTCTCAAAAATGTGTACACTTGTACTTTCTGTGACCAGTAACATAGCTTTATCTGTTTGTTGTCTGGAAACATTATCTTTGCTTGTGTTCTGCTCTATTTCAGAAACTCTGACAAGGGAGTGGAAGTTGCCTTCCTTGGAACACGGACTGGACTATCTCGTATCAACCTGTTTGTGGGTCCGGAACAGCTTACTAATCAGTAAGTAACAAAGCTATGCTTGGCAGCCATATGAGAAAAGAAGAAACAAAATGTCTATTTTTAGGAAGCTCATCTACTGTTTCTTCCAGGGTTTTATGCTGGTGTGCTGAAATACATAGAACAAGTTAGAAAGATTTTATAGGATCCCTTAGATTCTTTCTTCAACTGGAACATTTGGAACAATGAGCTATTTTACACCTGTGGCCCATATATTTACTTTACCTCCACTCCCTTGCAGTTAGCCTCACATCTTTATTCTTCAGAGCAGAATTATGAATATGCTACATCTACAGATGATGATTTTTTTTTTTTTTTACTCTCCCATCTGAAAACAAGTATTTGTAGGCTTTTTCAGGGATTTTGCATCACTGTTGTGGAAAATTTTTTGGTGTTGAAATAAAGCCAAGTGACAGAAGTGGACTGGGTGAAAGAGTAATCAGGAGGTTTCATCATTCAAGAGTTTCTTATTTTGCTTGGAGAAGATGTAGTCTAGTGGAGGTACAGGTTTCTTAAAATGGAGAGCTATAAAATAAGGTCCCGTAATTAATGACATTTTCAGGCAGCAGTTTGATAGTGTCAGGCAAATCTATATGCATTTTGCATGTAAAAGAAAATCTGCACTTGATGGTTATGATAAACTAAATTTATTGAATATAAAATTATATGGTGCTTATCTGACCACAAAATATTGTTGTAGTGTGAGTAGCCTGACAGGTGAGATCAATAGCACTGCAATTTGTTACTGTCAAACAGCAAACCAGAGCAAATGCGTGGAGACCATACTTGCCCTTTTCACTGACACAAACTTTCCTCTGTCAACGTTCCCTGAGATTATTGAAGAATAAAGTATGTAGTTGTCCACTACCGCCCCTTACATATTATTTGGAAAGTAGGCTGTTAAATTACTTTTTTTCATTACTTAAGAGTGAATGCCAGTGGCAACAAACTGCCAAATCTCCAGTGCCTTTTCCACTTTGTACAGTTCACAGTTCTTGCATTGTGCTGAGAGAAAAAGGCTTTTTAGACTAAGCATTTTTATTTGAACACATCAGTACAAATGTTTTTAGTGGTACTTAGAGGCACTATTTTTTTTAGTACATTTTCCATCCTTCACAACAAAAGCAATTGCAAATGTGTCACAAATAGTTATTAGGGGCTAAAGTTAACCCTTTTGTTGAACAAATGGTATTAGAAAGATGGTCCAAAACCATTTTCTTTCCCAAAAGATTGCATTTTGTTTTTTCTTGTCTTTCAAAGCTAGAAGCTATCATGTGCCATGCAACAAAAACCAAGTATTTTCTTTCTCTCTTCTTTCTCAAGAGATTTCCTGACAGCTGAAGATAAGGAGAACATTTTTAATGCTGACCATTTTCCACTCTGGTACAGAAGAGCTGCTGAGCAAATACCTGGGAGCTTTGTCTATTCAATCCCATTTAGTACAGGTCTATAACTTTGTCATTCTCTAAATGCTGAGCCATATATGATGCTGAAAGGATTCCAAGTATGTCAGTATCGAGTGGGCTCTGTAGCTAATCTCAAATGTTAATCTAAAATACGCATTGAAATTTCCAGCTAATTTACTGGTCCTTTGACCAGATGCATCTTTTACAGGGCTCCAAGTGAAACCCCAAGATGTGGTGTAACGGTTTTCATTTAATATTTGCACAGGTTGAACTTACAGCCTAGTATTTTAAGAAAGACAAGTCCAACAGAGCAAGTGTCCACATTAATGAGAAACCCTACCAGTTGTCACCTTTGTTGCCACTTTTATCAGCGAAGGCAAAAATTCATTACTTATTTCAGTGTTTTAAGCTTGTTGTTGAGATGCTGGGGAATTTTGAAATGGCAGTGCCTGTATGTTCTGTATATATATAGAACATGATGTTGGCTGGCTTTATTTTTCTGAGCACTAAATCCACACGGACTGTTATTTCAAACCAGGGGAAAAAAGCTCAATTTCCTCATTCTGCAATATGTTGTTTCAATTTGATTTTTTTTCTTTTCTTAATACACCCTGCAGAAACCGCAAACAAAAGCAATGTAGTGACAGCCAGTACTGCTATTCAACTTTTGGATGATAGAAAATCTCCAGTTGTTGCAGGTAAAGTTGTTGTAATGTATTTGTTTTTTTCATTTTTTTAAAGCAGCCTATAAGTTCCTCACTTTCTCTTTTGGGTTAGCAGGAATTTAATGTAGGAATATTATCTCTTAAGAAGAGAGGAAGACAGAAAATGCAGTTGCACCTATAAAATATAATTGAATGACTTAGTGTAGAGAACACATAATGCCTCCTCTCCCTAAGAACTTGATCCTTTATTAATTGACTATCCAAGCTCCCTGCGAGCTGTGGAGTTTGACTTAATGGAAATAACCACTATCAGTGAAGTATTTTTAGTAGGCATAATTCTATGTCATCATAAGTCAGAATATATTATGTTAAGGAAAAGGAAATATAGAAAGGACTATCTGATGTGTAAAGGTTCCAGTCTTCAGGTTTGAAAATCCTGACCTATTGCATCCTATAACAAATGATACAAAGTGGTCATTTTATCTAGATTATCAGAGATGTGATTTGATCAGAGTATATAAATTGAATAACAAAGCTTTACAGTCTATCAGCCAAGAGTATAACAGTACCTAAAGACTAAAAGGTGAATTTTGACAACTACAGATTAGAGATAAAACATACAAATTTAAAAATGAGAGTAATTAATTTTTAAATCGTTGGACGTTCCTCACTCAAATTCAGATGCTTTTCTAAACAGTTTTCTGTAGTTCCCAATGGTTACTGACTTTGAAGAAGGAATTATTTTAGAGAAGTCCTATGGTTTATTATTTTAGAAACCACGCTCTCTTATTTCAGGGAAAATTAGGTACCTACCACACAAAGCAAGAACCATCCTATTTTTCTCATATTTAAAATATTATTTAAAATGCAGTAAGATACAGTGAATACAATCCTGAAAGAGCCAGAATGTGCCAAATAATTGGGAAATCTCTAATCTGTTTCCTCAAACACAGAATATCTCCACTGATAATAATAGATTTTATAAGGTCAATAGGAAAGCACCCTTCTGACTCCAGTTTGCATGAATACATTCTTCACAACTTATTGAACTCTTCCATAATATAACAGGAAATCATAATTATGACTTCATGCTCCTGTTAAAGCATAAAACAGCATTTATAAACTAATGTCCATGCAGATATCTGCAAATTGCTGAAGATGTAATTAGGAGTTTTCACTGTACAATGAAGAAGGTTGACATGTTATTTCTAGAATGCTCCATCATCTGGAGTTAGCAAAAGGCTCATTGTGCAGTTTACCATCATCTGTAAAATGTGTAGGGTTAATAGGCATCCTAAAATTTATTCTTTCCTCACTAGTGTTTGCAAATTAGTGTTGACTTCGAGGAGGTATCGCACATAACCAACTCTAATACTGTATCAACAAGCTTTGGGGTTTTTTTTTGTAGTAATTGTAAAAGAGAGAGGCAGATGTTTCTTCCATTTCCCCAATAATTATGTTTAATATTGAACATTCAAAATTACTTGGGTCCTATACTTTCTATCTAATATAAAGACAGGGTCTTCAAAGTTTTTAATACCAAAGCATGTAAAGATTTCCACAATATCTGTAAATGCATAATGCCATGAAAAATATGAGCAGTATATTTACATTCTGAAGCACATCAGTGGTTTTTCACTTTTATTTCTGTAAACTTCAGAAACTGTGCGCTAGATTTTTTTTTTCAGTATGAAGCATTTTTAAGAATTTGCTTGGAGTAATTTTTCCTTTCCCTCTTGTATGGTTGCATGCTTTCAGTTTTTTGGGGGCGAGGGTGGGGAGGCCTCTTCAGACCTGTACAAAACCATTTTCTGTGAAAGTATCACTCAGCCAGCTACAGCTATTCAGAGACAAACAAGTATATGCATTATTCTTGTCCTCTTTAAGTCAGATATCATAAATGTGACTTGTCAGTCCTACTTTTTCCATCAGAAAACTTTCAGCAAAGTACCCAGCATCTAGTTCAATTTTTAGGTTTTATTATAAGGTTGACAATATTCTGTTTTAAGCAAAATGGATTTGGAGGCAGAAACTGGAGCAGTGGTAAATGGGAGAAGTTTGAAGTTTTTATTAGCCAGACTTGGGAGACTAAAGTAGGATTATGGGTAACATTTTCAAATACCTACATCGAAGTTCAAATTTGGCCAAAACATCTCATTTTAATTTGTGTGAAGTAAGTATTCCTCAACCCCATTTGGTCTGAGTGGATTACAGAAAGCAGCAGGATGGGATACACATTTCATGTAAAATCACTCTGTTCCCTAGAGGTATTTGACTGAAAATAAAGCTGTGCCAGAATGTTGTTTATTACAGATCACTAGAAGGGTTTAAAACTGGCAGAGAGAAACTAGAACATTATTATAAAATGGAAACCTGAGTTAGACCTGCCCACAAGGGGAAAAAAAGGAACAAAACCAACTCTTACTACAAAATCTGCAGTCTCTTCTATTTTCTTTGTAATTTTTTTTTTATTCTGTTTTGTAGAAAAACATCACTTACAACAGGCTTCATATGCAAATCTACACTAAGGCTTATTGCAAGTAGGGAAGACTCAGCTCTTTAATATAGGCAGAAAATCCTAAAATCAATCAGTCTTCAGACTGTTACTACAGGGAACTTGAGTGTTGCTGCTGCTGTTTCACCATCTGTACCTTCTAATACCAGTTCGCTGTCAGAATGTGTTTGCTTTTTGGCAAAAACCCACATAATTTGTTTTTTAAAATCCCTCCTGCCTCTTTCAACTGAGATTGTGATCTTTTTTTTTTTTTTTTTTTACTTAAATGAATGCAAATTTCTAGAGAAAGTGTGGAAGAAGGAGGTAAGTCTTTAATACATAAGTGTAGTAGCATGATATTTATTACTGTTTATACAGAGTTCAATTTATTTGCAGGAGAGAAAGGGACAATAGTACTGAATGCAGGGGTTTTTTAGATTTAAACACATTTATGCTCAAAATTGCTTTGTCTTAGTGTTCTCTATGACCATGTCTCCTATATCAGGTTTACATTGAAATGTTAAGTTTCTTCAGACTGTCCATATTACAATGTGAAGGATAACAAAAGATGGTGGAATTTGATTTTTTATTCTTCTCAACATGATCTAAAAATTGTAGAATCACCCTAGTCTTGAAATTCCATGAGATTCATGTAAGATCAGTATTCCTTTCAGTGACCAAGATGAAGCCAGTCAATATAGGATATTTGAATTTAGGTAGTAATCTAGCTATTAAAAATGAGGCAAATTAAGACTGAATTATTTCTTCTGATGCTCATGTGAAAGGCAGTACATTTCACGCTAACTGTTGATAGAATTCAGCATTACAGTCTTGTATTCCTTGATATTGCATGATGAGTGAACTCATTTCAGGTCCTTTATTTGAATCTCTACTTCCAAATGGTGAATATATGGGCTTCTAGATAAGTGCAGCATAGGATTTCATAGAATCATAAAGTGGTTTGGGTTGGAAGGGACCTTAAAGATCCTCTAGTTCCGCCCGCCCTGCCATGGGCAGGGACACCTTCCACTAGATCAGGTTGCTTTCTTTGACATCAGAGACATGTGCCTTGTTAGCAGCCTAAGGATGCTCTGTGCATATAATATCTATCTTTGCACATGATAGTTAATCTTTGTGAACCATGCTGCAGCCATAATCTTCAGGGTTTTTTTTCTCTTTCCTTTCCTCTCCCCCTTCCAGATGTTTGTTACTACGTGCCCTTGTAAAATGTCCTCTCCAGCTTTCTTGTAGGCCCCCT
>NW_009230755.1:0-297 GCF_000690835.1 Fulmarus glacialis
GCACCCCCATGTCCTGGTCTTGCACCCCACATCCCTGTCCCGCATCCCCCAGCCCTGCTCCTGTATTCCCCACATTCCCCAGCCCTGCACCCCGTATCTCCTGGTCCTGGACCCTCAGTCCTGCACCCCTTGTTCTGTACCCCGTATCCTGCACCCCACACCCTCCCAAGCCTTGCAGGAGCAGGAGGAGGAGGGGGCAGCATCCCCAGCCCACGCACCCTTCCCGAACACCAGTGAACTCCAGGCCCGGGAGCAGGCGTTGAGAAGCTGCCCGACGCACCCTGCAACACCCCAGTG
>NW_009230755.1:795-1002 GCF_000690835.1 Fulmarus glacialis
AGGTCATGGTCGCAGGGCAGGACATGCCCGCGGTGCTCCGAGGGATGCCATCCCGCTCGCTGCCCACCGCCAGCTCCCAGCTGCTCACCCTGGGGAGCTGGTGCAGGGGTCAGGGTGGCTGCGTCCCCCCCAGGCCAGGGTGCGGATGCCCCCAGCCCGGGGAGGAAAGCGGGGTCCAGCCGCCCGCTCGCCACTAGATAGAGCTCT
>NW_009230755.1:1120-1375 GCF_000690835.1 Fulmarus glacialis
CGAGCCGGGGAAGTGCCGCAGTAGGGGCTAGGGGCTGAGCAGGGCCCCCTCCGGCTCCTGGCTCACTGTCCCGTGCAGCGTAGCCTGCTCTTGCTGCTCCCGGACAAACACAGCCCTATCGTCTTACTTACAATATTCTCATAACTTGCATTAACACTATTTTTTAAGCGTTCAGTGTTACTGCATACAATTACTGCCTCGGGGACACGCTGGATGCACACAGGCATCCGGGCTCCGCTCCCTCCCCTGCCCGCT
>NW_009230755.1:1390-1954 GCF_000690835.1 Fulmarus glacialis
TCTTTCCCTTTTGCTTTCAGGGACCTCCCGCGTTCAGGGCCTGACTCGTTCCCACCAGGCACGGCAGACCGTGGGGAAATCTCCTTCGCGCCTTATCTCGAGCCGTTATTTTCCTCCCCCAGCAGCAGATCATCTCGGGATGTGTTTTGCTAGTTAGCCCGGCATTGCAAAACCTACATCCAGTAAACCTTTCCCCTTCAAGCAAATAAATAAACTCCTGAAAACTGGTCTCGCTCTGCTTCCCCACGCCGTCCCCAGCCCACACATTGCACGGTGCAGCCCGGGGATGGGAACGCGGGGAGCAACTGCCTAATTCATCTCCAACCTCTAGCTGGTCTCCCGAGAAAACAAACAGATCCCCCGTGAAAAACAAGCTGGGCTTTGAAATACTTTCTGTTTCCATCCCTCTGCTGGGAAGGATGTTTGAGGGCTGAGTCCCCGGATGATGTAAATCCATTATGTCAGGATCTGGCCACTGGTTTCCACCCTGATATCGCCCCTTTCTCACGGAATGCTCTGGGGACCCAGGGCTCTCGGTGGAGGTTTTTCCTCCACCTCCCTCCG
>NW_009230755.1:2277-2619 GCF_000690835.1 Fulmarus glacialis
CCCCCTGACGTGTCGGCCATATGATGTTTTCTCGAGCCCTGGAATAAATAACCCCCCGAACGCACATCCTCCCACGCAGGCGGCCAGCTCCTGCAGCCCGCGGTCAGCTGCACCGTCCTGCACTGCCCGTCCCTGCGTGCTGTGGATCCCCCGCACCGGCGAAGGCGCAGGAGAGGTAAGGGGGTTTCCTCCGTCCCCAAGCAGTCCCTGAGGGGTTGTGGCGATGCCGCCGGTTTGGCTCCTACCGCGGTCTTTGGTCCCTCATTTTGCTAATTCCCGGAGGGGTCTGGGCTCCGGCCACCTTCTCCCCTCTTGCTCCGGCCGCGTGGCCGGGCCGTGGGA
>NW_009230756.1:0-234 GCF_000690835.1 Fulmarus glacialis
CCGGGTAATTACAGGCCTGCATATTAATGGGCAGGTGTTGCAGGATGCCGGGCGGTGACACGCCAGCTGGCAGGAGCGCGGGAGGGAAGGGGAACGGTGTCACCGAAGCTCTGCGATTTATTTGCTTAACAAATGCATCGAGCCCTAAGTGCCTTCGATAAGTCTGCAGAAGGGCTGAGCTCTGTTTGCAGAGCAAACGCACCTCCCTGGGCGCTGCCTGGCCCTGGAGTGTTA
>NW_009230757.1:0-2259 GCF_000690835.1 Fulmarus glacialis
CAGCCACAAGGCTAAAGCCAAGTGAACGCATCAAAAACTAATCAGGAAACAAAACAGTCAAATAAAGGCTCTTTTCAGAGCCGCCCACAATGGTCATAAAGGGTTGAGTCACTCTCTGCGGTTTCGGTTCTTCTAGTGAACGCAGGCAGAAACATAAAAGAGTTTTTTTGAAGTGTTTGCCTTAACTATGCTCTTCTCTGTTCCTGCCTGCCTGAGTTTTTTGTAGGGAGGTGGTTGTTTTATTAATACGAAATGTTACTTTTTAAAAAACTTGGGCTGATCTGCCGAGGGATTCAATTTAGTTGCTTGTTGCTGTTTTAGAATTATTTCCTATTTTAATTTTTAATAAAATATTTCTATGTTTTGAGAAAGTCTGAATACTTTTAACATGTCAGTGGTGGCAACTACGTTTCTGTATGATATCGGAGTAAACCTTGCACTTTCTAGGCAGCGAACTTTAGCTTTGCTGTAAGTGCCCTATGCAGTTTTAATTAGAGGGCGGTATAGACCGAAGTTTTCGTATAAATCTAGATTATTTCTGTTCTGTTGGAGAGCATGAAGGAGTAGCTGACTGCTGTTGCAACTACGGGCAACACGGCGTTTTCAAACTCGGAGGAGGCGGCGGGGGGAGCAAAGCACGCACACACACAAAATAAACCCCTGAAGAAATCAGCGTCCCGGGAGTGACCCTGAACCAATTCTTTCGCAACAGGTGGGATGTTCCCTGCCTCGGGCCCCCTGTTGATTTCCATTTTTCGCTGCATTTTAACGCTATCGTGTGAGAGAGTCCCGCTGGCTTTCCTTGGCAGAATTAACTCTGCAGAGCACTAGGAAAGGCTTTTAGGCGGGGCAGGGTTACCAGCGTTCTCAGTGAGCTGCCTGATGTGATGTGCCACCACGGTGACGGCCGCTGTGTTATACTGGAAAGAGCACTATCGCTTTGAATTTTGTTTTTCTGGCACTACTGGCTGGATCCGCCCCCTTTTCTCCATGAGCTACGGGGAGTTTCGAGCTCCCACCTCGTTTGGGTGAAGGTGGGTGGTTCTCAGAAGAACTGCTGCTGTTCCGGCAGGGCACAGTGTTGCCTTAAAGTCGTTTCTCTGCTTTGGTTGCTGCCCTGCTTACTTCCGATTTCCTTCTGGCTTTAGTGGGGCTCCTAGTTACTTTTTTAGCCTTACAGTCTTGTGCAGGCTTTCGGCCGCACAGGCTGCCAGCCTCTTGACTTTCCTGGGGCTCTTTTTTGCGCTCCGTGGAGGAGGACACGACCCTGGTGATCAGCTCGGTGGCACTGGAGCAACAGGAGCGGTTTTCAACGTGACCACGGTTTTCCCCATCTCTGTCTTCCAGTATAGGGAAAAGAGAGATGTGGGCTAACATATCTGTGGACCTAGTGTTCACTGAGTTTAGCTTTCCTAACATTGAGTCAGTAATAAGTTCACCCATCTACAGGGGACGGAAGTCTCCACTCCCCTCTGTGTCTGTGTTTCTTTCACATAGTGAAACTGTCGTCTGCATATCGGAACCACTAGGGATTGTAGCAAAAATGGGAAGGGTCCTGTGAAACCCCCGGGTACATGCGCATCATCCCGATGTTGTGTGAGAGGATTTAAATTCTAGTTTCTAGACTGTAGACACTTTCGAAAGGGCAATCTTTTGGATTTCTTTCCCTTATAAATGAATGGTCTGGTATAAACAGTACAAATGCAATAGTACAGAAGATACAGTATTCATTATTACTCTTGTAGTTATTCCTCTTATTTCCCTGTTGCAGAATGTGTTTAAGCATTATGTAGCTCTAGTTTCAAATCATATATCTGTGAAACGAAGCCTTAAAAAATATTAAATAAACCTATAGGATTGTATGAGGTCTAAACTGTGAAGGGCCACAAGGCCTCCAATGGATATTGTACAGCCAGACACTTCCGGGAAGACGCTTCATAGATGTGGCTTATCAAAACTAGGGTAAGTGGACTGATTTTTTTTAAAAGCATATATATTTCTTAACAAGGCGAGTGTGAACGGCTACAGTCTCGTATAAGCCGCCCAGACGGATTCCCGTTATTTCTTTAACATTAACTCGGTTTTGCAACGACAGAATGAGAGAGAAAGGTGAAGACGCCTGTCATCAAGAGACAAAAAGAAATTCTGTCTCCTCGAGCCCGTGTGAATGGAGACCACTTAGCAATTCTGACGAGCCGGCGCTCCGGGCGGCAAAAGGCAGCACATCCCCGCCCCCCCGGCGACCCTCCCGGCGGGTCC
>NW_009230758.1:0-235 GCF_000690835.1 Fulmarus glacialis
CAGGCGTTCTGCAACAGGGGCCAGCACATCACTGCCTTGCCCCCCCAAAAACCAAGCTGGATGCTGCCCCCCCACAACCCGCCACCACGGCACGCACCTTCAGGAAGGTGTAGACCTTCTGCTCCTTGGCCCCATTCACATCCCCTTTCTGGAAGAGCTGGAAGTTGGGGACGAAGCCGCCCCCCGGCCGGACATACCTGCAAGGGGAGGGTGGGCAGAGAGTCATGCAATCGGC
>NW_009230758.1:387-719 GCF_000690835.1 Fulmarus glacialis
CAGCGCGGGGAGGATCTCCGAGTTCTGGCCAGGTTCCTGCTTCCCAAATTGGTTGGAGGGGAAGCCCAGGATGACGAGCCCATAGGGTCCCAGCTCATTTTGTAGTGCATTCAATTCTGCATGCAAGCAGAGCCAGGGATGGGTTGGCAGGGGACCGGGCTTACCCCCACACCTGCACCGATCCCCTCAGAGCCCCCCCGGCCATGCCAGGTCCTGGGCAGCAGGCGTCATCCCTTCCCCTAGCTCCCCAGAGCAGGACAGACCACAGAGACCTGCCAAGGGCTGCACGCCTGGGTGACGCCGCCAGCTCCTCGGCTGCCTGCCCTGTCTCC
>NW_009230759.1:0-223 GCF_000690835.1 Fulmarus glacialis
ATCTCCTGGCGATAGGGTGCCTGGGGCCAGCACTCGACCGGGCTTGGGGATGTGGCGGAGGGGGGTGAGGATGCTGTCCCCCCAAAACGGGGACAGCCTCGACATCGAGCTGCTGGTTTGCTGCCGGCTGAGCTCACACAACTGCAAAAATATACCACGAATGCAAAAATGTACCACAAATGCTTTTCTCCTACAAAAATATAAGCCCGGCTCGGTGCCTGGC
>NW_009230760.1:0-208 GCF_000690835.1 Fulmarus glacialis
TTGTTCTCCCCGCACGCTGTGCCGTCAACGGCGGCGTCCAGCTTGGAGTGGCACGTGTTCCCCACCGTGCACCACAGCGTGTTGCAGACGCTCTGCAGAAAACACAGTTGCGCAGGACAGTTACTGCACCGGCCAACCCATCGGCACAAATTTAACTTGCAGGGAGAGGATCGCCCCGTGCAAAGCCCCCCACCCCCAGACAAGCCCG
>NW_009230761.1:0-65444 GCF_000690835.1 Fulmarus glacialis
AGTGTACCTATCTAAACCGTGAGCCGCCGAATATGATTACAGAACCCACAGGATTATATTAGTAAGACAAATTTAGAACTAAAGGTGTTAGGAGTGAATATTCAAGTTGTTGATCAACCAATCTTTCTTCCTAGTGAGAAAAAGATGCTGTGAGGTTGGTTTATTTCAATGAAAACAAAACCAAAGCCCTGATGTAGCAAGTCTCTTTAAGGTATTTCTAGTTTTTTCTGTAGCATGTAGGTCTCACCATTTTCTTCAGAAAAACAATTATGTTAATTATAAGGTCCCTCTCAAATTCCATCTGGATAATTGCATTTTGTCTACTTATATTATGCCACAGCTGTGACAGGAAGAAGTTTTATTCACCTGCTGTTTCAAGCTATTGTGTACTTTTACTATTAATTAGTTGCTACATTTCACCCCAGAAACAGCTGCATTTCACAAGTGGATTTAAAAGACTCCTGGACATTCTTTGTACATATATCTATAGAAGTGCTTTGATCCTTTAAAGTATATGGCTGTAAGATGATTTTAATTAACTCATCATTCTGACAAATATTTATCTGGTCCTTTGGAAGCTAGGATGGCTTAGAAGTGGAATCCTTTCCTTCTTTAAAAATCTGAGTAAAGTACCATATGCAATAGGAATTTATAGGCAGATCTCAGCTACTGATAGAAAGATGAAGTATATACTCTTGCTTTTATTCGATTGCTGTGAAAAAAATATGGGAGCAAAAGTATTTTTGTCTACTTTTAGTTCTCAAACTCATGTTCAATACAAAGACGTAGCACATTTTTACTCCATTAAAATGGCACCTTTTTTTTTTCCTTCAGGCCTGGGGGTTTAAATATTTCCAGATTCATCACAGCAAAAGAAACCAAGTATATCTTTCATTAAAATTGATTCACACAGTGTCAGAATATAATGTCATAAAATCATCTTTTCACTACTCTCTAGAGAAAGTTGTGTTCTGGGCCTTCCAGGCGGCATTGTCATCTTTACCTTGACATCCGACAGCTACCTAGAAATCATGTCGCTCAAGTGGAGCACTTCTGTGCCATTCAGAAATCTTATTGACTGTAAATTAGAGATGAAACGGACATAGAAACTAACAGTCCCGATTGATACAGCCATCATTAGATTCTTATTAATACTTCAGCTAAGTATTAATCATCTATATTATTCCCACATATGGATTGCTATCTATACAGAGAACTTAGTTCCTTCTTAGGTTTCTGTGTTTGGAACAGAATTTTAAATACTGAAGCTAGCAGCAACAGAACTCTGTTTCCCTGCCGATGTAAGGAGCAAGATGTGAAGGCCTTTGGGTTGGGAAAATCATGGCCATGATCTGGTGACAGGGTAACCTCTAATTTCAGTGCATTCTTATGAGAGCCAACATTCAAACAAAAGCACATGAAAGGAAAGTTCCTTTCATTACTGCCTCAGGTAATACCACGATTTAGCATCAGCTGAATTTTTTTTCTGGTAATCCATGACAGTTTTGCCTTGGGCCAGCCTGCAGACATGATGACTCTCACGTGTTCTGCTCGGTATGGGTATAACCAACCACTAGCAGTTCCCCAGATAGCTGACACCCACTGTGGACTAAGGGGCGGCTCCTATTTGTTGGTCTTGGCCGGGGAAAAAAAGCAAGACCTCGCCATCTTTCTGCCCTGACTATTCCAATGATTTCAATGATTTTGGGATAAAGTGCTTTGAAGAACTATGGGAACCCTAAGCTTAGAGAGGATCCAACCTCCAAGATATCCAGAAGATCATTGGAATCAGTGTGTGTTGCACCATGAATTAAAGCCATTCTTATACCCATGCAGATACAGCTCAAACACTGCCTCAGGTACAAGACTTATAATAGTGGGCACTGATTTAAATTTTTTAGGTCACGCCCAAACGGAGGGTATATGAAGGCCAGTACCAATATAGTGCTAACCTGGACATATAATGCTGAAAATATAGCTGTGCCTATATAAGCAAGGAATGTGTTACAACAGGACCAAATCTGCAGTGCAAAAGCTTTGATGCTGCAGATCAGCACCCACAAATGCTTTGACCATGGTTTATTTTGGAGTAGTTCTACCCCAGCCCTGTGGACTGAGCATCTATTAGTACACATGTGATGCCCTCCCAGAGCCCACCTTTTGGTTTTGTTTCACCCATGAGGCACCTAGTTCATGTGCTCCAAAACCACTCTACAATGTGATTACAAGGGCAATCAGAAGATTGGCTTCCAAATTTGCTTCTTGCACCCCAGAACGGAAATAAAATGGTAATGCAGATGCACCTATCATTGATGTCTATGCAAAGGAAGACTATTTCTCTCCATATTTTTTGCCCAAATCCTAAAGTTAGTTAGTATCTTTGACGGGCCAGCAAAATGCTCCTTTCCTACTGCTGCCACTGAAAAGCCACACCTTCAAAGCCATCTTTGCATTGTTTCTTGTCCATCAGCCTGAGAGGCAAAATCCTGTTCCCACCAAAGTCATCAGTTTTCCACTGATATTCATGCAACTAGGATTTTGCCCAAGATTTGTGTGCACCCAAGATAAAGCCTCCTTTGGTGTGTGGACAACTGGAAAGGACAAGAGCATGAAACTGTGCTTGTCCTATGTGATGGATGGCTGACTGGCTCAGGACACCCCAGATGTCTCAGCAGGAAGATGCTGTAGGTCTAGCAGAGGCTGTGCTCTTGGGATTTACCTTAGACTTCCGTGGTAATTCACATCCCAGTTCTCACAGTCGGGGACAGCAAACAGCGCTGTGCTCAGAGTCCCAGAGCCTGAATTCAATTCTACTCTTGGTGGGTATTCAAGCAAGTCACCTCAGCCTCTGCTTCATTCTCTGCCTACCTCCTATCTGGGTTATTTCAGCTGTAAAATCAGCTGTGTAAAGTCACTTTCCATGCTCACGTGCAAGACGTTTGCACAGCAGGGAGCTCTGAGCATGACCGGTGCTGGCCTGGGACAAGGTACCAGCATCAAAATACAACGTTGCTCTCTGAGAGAATTGCCATTCCTCCCTCTCCTCTGAGCTTCATCTGAAGTTTCTCATCTTGTAAGAAATAAAGGATTAATGTCATGAAGGAAAATAACCTGTCACCCAGCAGAATCATGTTTTGTGAGACTTGTCTATTCCTTATCAATGTTGGCGCTTAACTAATGTTAACTGAACTCTGATCAATGGTAGTGGAACTTCATGGGAGCTGTGAGTTGCGTAGCACTATTTTACTCCAAAGTTTTCTGGAGCTGTATTTACTTTATATCCTGCTTTTCTTTCCTCTTCTTTTTCTTTAATGGCTTTTATTCACATGTGAGTTTCTGGCAGTTTCAATATGTTAAAACCCATTTAGACAACATTAAAACTGAGAATTCTCCACTGTATAAATTTAATTCCAATTACTCTTATTCCCTTGTTATCTGCCGGTTATAATGTGAAGTACTTTCAAAATTGGCATATTAAAGAAGCTATAATTTGCTCAACAGCTGTAGAAACTGTGATAATTAAAGGAAAAATTAATTGGTTTTATTTTGATGTTTCTTTTATTATATTGCAAGTATGAGAATTTTCTTTTCAAGGTAAGAAGTCATCAGTTCTCATCTGTCCATCCATCTGTATATGTACCTCAGCATCACACTTCTCTGAGCACCTTCCAAAACTGAAAATATGGAAATAATCTTTATCTCTTTCTTCTCCCTTCAGCCTGTAGAAGAAATAGATTGCTAGATTTTAAAGTCAACAAGGACCACTAGTTATTTGGTATGAGATCCTTGATCAAGCATTACATCTAGGCATGCCTTTATTGAGCACAAGGATGTGATTTCAACTCAGGCAATTCCAGACAGGCAGTCAGTTTTGATATGAAAGCTTCAAGAAATGAAAAATTCAGCGCTTCCTTAAGCAGTTTCTTCCAATGCGTGCTGAGCACCTGTGTGCCTTCCTTCTGGTTGAATCTCTGCAGATTTAACTTCTAGCTGCTAGTTCTTACAGTGCCTTTCTCCAGTAGATTAGAAAGCTCGTTAGCAGTGACTATTTTCTTTTCAAAATGGCACACATACCATCAAATCAAAGCTTATCTTGGTCTCCTCTGGATAAATTTATTAGATTTCAATTTCTATGTTTTCCATTTTAAGAGAACTTTCAGACCACAGGTGAGATGCATCGAATTTCTTATGTCCTTTTTTGAATTACGAGATGCAAAACCAGACTCAGCAGCTTGATTTGGCACAATTACTACCAGATGAAGTGGCAAAACCACTTCCCAGCTCTTAATCCCTGTTTCTTTTTTGCACATTCAAGGGCACTAGGCCTTTGTCGTGGCTTTAGGAAGGTTGCTCATGGGGAACTGCTTCGTCGGCATGATTCCGAAAGCATTTGCAATCTATTCTCACAGTCCTTTCCTCAACTTCAGCCGTGAAGGACAAATTTCCACTAGCCCAGACACTAATTTCTAGTAAATGTTCTAGCAGGTCCAGTTCCCATGAAAGATGACTTATATATTGATTCTCACTATGCAGGGCACTTTAATCTCTAGAAGAAAGCTACAAAGAAAACGATTCAGGCAAACGATTCAGGAGATACTTACAGAGATGAGCATAGAATGAACCTATGTGACTAGATTCACGACTAGAGCAGATCAGCTCACTTTTTAAAAATAAGTGGTGCAGATCCCTCCAAAGTTATAGTTAAAGAATCATTGACTGGTCTTGCAGACATTAGCCTGAGCCTTTCTCTTCCTTAAACTTCCAATCGATACAATCAGTATACAAATATTTATCTTTATAAGTACTTTTTGTTAAAAACTAATTATAGTATATTTCTGCAATTAATTATTAGCTGCTTTAAGTAGATATCTTACAAGATTATACTAAATAAAGATAATCAGTCATTCTTAACACAGTGCAAGTTAGGGAATTGTTTTAAAGATAAGTTTAATTCCAGTTAAACAAGATGTACTGTAAATGTTCCCTTATACATTCGTTTGACATCCAAGTCTCTGGAGAACTTTTTGCTCTTTTTCTACTTTGCTCTGCATCCATTTTACTTCCACTCTGGATATCCATAACAAAGAAGAATTGGGTTGCCGTGTTCAAACACCATTGCTGCAGCACTACCCCAAGCTATCTGTTTCCTTAGTGCACAGGTTCAATTCTGGTTGTTTATTGACTTTCTCCAGGTTTCTCAGAACACCTCCTTATGGCTGATTGTAGGCTGACTGCACTGCCAGCCAGAGGTCTGGGTCTGGAAAGAGCAGGAGGAAGGGGGGTAAGGAGCCCAGCAGCATCGCAAATACATTACATTCCACTGTGAACTCCACAAATAGTTAATAACAGGCTAAATTTCCTTTCCCTAGCTGGACCACGAAAATGAACAGAACAGTATGTAGAAAAAAAGCCACATACAAGAATGAATGATTTTTGGTGTCTTAGTTATCACAGTAGGGAGAAAAAATGGGAACGCTGCATATATCTTTCTCCAGGTTGCTAACTTGTGCACTGGAAGCTTTTTACCCAACAAAAAGCTCAGTAAAGCTACTATGTTCCACTTAGAAGAAATACCAGTACTGAATGAAACCTAATGCAAATGAGGTTAGTATCTCCTTACCACCTGGTAATCTATCCTTAAAGGGTTAGAAAAGAGAGTGGTAATAATGCTTGAGCATGCCTAAATTACAACAAAGGAGACACAGGTTCCATTTTTTGCCACTGCAGATAAGATCCAAGAGAATTAATCTGTGGAGAGACACAAGAATATCTCACCTTCCAAAGGCAATTACTTCCACTGAGAAAAGTTGTTATAACAAAAGCTTTCTACTTTCAAAGTGTGAAATCTGCCGTCGACTGCACATATGTGCAAAAGAAAAAAAAAAAATCCCTGAATTACCAGACTGGTATTACTGATTTAATATAACAAAGATCTACATTTGATTTTAAACAGTTCAGAATCATTTCCATAATTAATCATGCAAATCTTACTTCAGTTGTTAAATCAATGGTTTACCCATTGTACAGCTTGACCAAAACAAGGCACATAGTACTTGTTAGGTCTCACATGCAATTCATTGACATCGAAGGGCCCTCCCAGATATTTCACTGAGATTTCAGATATAACTTTATAAATGCACTTTGAAATGAAGCTATGATCCCAAAGCAAAAAGAGAAGTCATAAAGAAACCAAGATATTTTCTTGACTGTTCAGCCTTTTCTGGAGACTTGGAAACAAGTCCGGGAAGCTTTTCTTTTGGCCGTTTGATTCTTTGCTGCAAGGTAATGGTATTAAGGTATTAAGGGCAAAGGAATAAATGTAAAAAAAACCCCCAACAATAAAAATGATCCATTGGCAGAAGGACACCATACATTCTTTCCACTTTGTTCCTGTCAATTTTTTTTTTACAGTAGCAAACTCTTTTACTGTTTCAATATCTGAAGGAAGAGATACAGTAGAGTACGCTGCTCGGAGGACTGTGGGGACCTGGTCTACCAGGCTGTGCTGTGACCATTGGCTTGTGCAAAATAAACTGCAAAGCAGTTTTAAAGCTGTTACACTCCTGCTGGTAGTATCGTACACCAATCTCAGATTCCTTTTACACTTTGACTATGCAAAGAGCAGGAAACAGCATCAATCGGGTCCTAGTCTTTCTTCCACCACATTGTAAATCTTTAATATAGCAGGAGAAAACTAACCAAACTACGTTGTGAAAAAAGAAGCCGTTGTGGAATTGGGGGGGGGTGTCTTTTTCATTAACTGCTCTAAAAATATTCAAAAGTGGTTAGCCTGCTATTCTCTGAAAAAAAATTGATTGAAATACTGATTTTAAGAATTTAAACCACCTAGATATAAGTCCAGAGGCAGTATAAGAAATTGAGATTTCTTCAATGATTATCTAGACAGTTGAAAAAGAAATATTTAATTATTCCTCACTTGTCGTTTATAGGAAAGGATGAGCTCTTTTATGATAAAGTTGTGCAACAAAGTTAACATTTTCTGTTGTTTTTAAAAATGCCACTGTATGTGTTAAAGGCTCATTGGCTTCTCTATGCATGGGTCTAGTAATGCACTATATGTTAAAGTGCCTGAAGTCAGTTGAAAAGCATTAGTGGCCAGAAAACACATTTATACCCTTTCAGTCCAACATATCTCATGAAACAAATCAAATTCACATAACAGACTTTGCAAAAAAGGATGAAAAAATACAGGGACTTTTTACTCATTAACAGAAAAGAAACCATTTCTGACATGTAGAAGTGCCATTTCTGTGTCTCTTGCTTAAGATGTGTAAACAACAAAGTAATCCTGAATTGTACACTGTTTCTGGTAGAAATGAAAGCCAAGTGGCCAATTTGAGTCATTTTATGTCTTTCAGATGAATAGCTGTGAGGAACATCCTTTGAGGCAGACAAATGATCTGAGACAGTTCCCAAAAAATATGATTATATATAAGCACCTGCTTGCTGTTATGATGATTCAGTCAAGAACAATTGTGAATGCTTTTATGAGTTCTGCAAAGCTATTAACCTCAGCAGAGAGCAAACCAGTCTTTTCCTTAAGTGTCATAGTTCTGAAAACCCTCCAGCAACTCTTGTGTATACTATGATGAGCAAGTCTTCATACGTTGGACCACATAGTCCAGAAGGACGAAACTTCAGACTGGTGGACTACAAGGACAGGGGTGAGCGATGAACCTCTACATGGGTGAAACAGTTTGGAAACTGAAATGAGTCTAAATGCAATAACAATCAGATCTGTGAAAGGCCTTTTCTAATACTCCGGTCTGTCTGACCTGATGAAACTTAGTTTGGTGACAGCTCCTGGCAGAGGTTCTTTTTAGTCACCTCAGGATGCAAATTCAGATGTTCAAATTTCTGCAGCAAAATAGGCAAGGATTGTATAGCATGAAGTCCAGATTTGATTCAGACTTAGTGACCGGGGCACAAAAAGCAGCAAAACACAGTGAGACTAACATTACACCAAGAGAAATGTGAAGGAAAGGCTCTTGCCTTGCATGTTGTTGCAAGGCAATGACAATTAAACAAATAGGGAGCGTGAAAGAGGTGGTACAGGAGAACGTGAATGCTGTTACTGTCCACATGCGATGGTCTTTTAGGAAGGCTTAAATGTCAGAATGTAATAGCACATCCTGCTTTCACTTGTGTCTCTCTTAAAAATCAAAGACAGGAAAAGAGGAAAGACAACATTGTGTGTGGGAACATGAATAATGGACCTTCACACTTAGTGAAGACAGGGATTATGGACCTGTCACAAGCTTAGAGCTTCTTAACAGAAGACACTTAGGGAAACGAATGTGGCTTAACAACAGTCAAACATTAAAATGTCATGCGGCAAGTATTGTACAAAATCGATAAAATAATATATATGTATATATAATAGACATAAAAGCATTATTATGCACATCATTTGATGACACATTTGCTTCAAAGCCAGTGAGCAAGCAGAAAATGGGATGTCAGCATGAGTAGCACTAGTCCATGTGAACAAGAAGAGTTCCACCATGAACAGAGCTCCTGAGGGCACGACAGTGGTGCTATAACCCCCTCTTAACTGAAGAGAAACGTGATAGTCAGGGCCATGAGCTTCTGTTCTGTGATAAGTGACCTCCATATTCATTATGAAACTTTGCAGAGCTTCAAATGTCAAACGTGTGCACAGGAAGGATTTATACATATGTATTTAGCCATATTTTTCTGCTTTGCAGCAAGTTATGGCTGTTAAGTGTTCAGACATCTTAGCTCTAAATATTCACCTATGTTACAAAAAATTTTCTCATGTTAGGCCTGTGTCATCGATAGCTATGCATGTAATTGAACTTGAAAAATAATTTTCTCATAGGCCTCATCAGAAGAAGCCCTCGTCTACAGAACAGAGTGACCTAAGTGTGCACAGAATTAGAACAGGAGAACATTTCTATCCATCTCACTACAATGTTAGTACATTGATAAAGCAGGTCTTGGTTCTGCACAGAGCACCTGGTCTCCCAGTCACACTGAATGAGTGAAGAGTGATTAGCAGAAAGACACAACTGGTGTCTTCCTGTATCACTCCTTTTCCTCTTTGGCTTCATTGCAGTAGCTGAAGCTGAAGCCTGCACAGCCATAGCCTCTTTTCCCGCCTTCCCTTTTCTTGCTGCTCTTTTCAAACTTGGTAGGACAAAGACTGATGCTAGCATCACCCAGATAAATGATACTTTTCAAAGAGATTGAGTCAAGTGTGTAAAATTCCTGCCGTCAGCCTGCACTTCGTAGCTTACATAACCTTGATTGACATATGTGAAGTGGTTCGGTGAGCTGTGATCAGCTGGGGATTAGTCTGATCTTGAGTTTCACGCACAGGTGAAGGGGTTGGATAAGGGAAGTCAGGGTTTTTTTTCTGCTTATTTGTGCTTTTTATGAGCGGAAAAATTTTTTGCAAAGGCTGCTGGTAGAGAGCTGGATATTGACCATTTCTCCCCTCTCTTGCATAAGAGGCTTGGAAGAAAAGGCTTCAATTGCCTGTGGTTTGCTGCCCTTCCAGTCTGAGGCTTTGCTTGACTGCTGTATTTACTGAGATGTTCAACCCTGAATTAGATCCCTCTAGCCAGCAATGGCTCACACAGCAAACCCACGCACTTAGAGCAATGTCTGTTCTGACTGCAACATGAATAAATATACCAAGTCTAGTTTTAATCTTGGTAGTTTGTGTGCTGGTGCAGCAAAGATGTGTTTACACAGTCCAGCTCTTCAAGTAAGAGCTCGTGCTCTCTGGCAGGCTTGCTCAGTATTTCAGTGTTGAAATTTGTGCCACCACCTTGTGCCACCATCATGTAGATGAGGCGCTTAGGGACATGGTTTAGTAGGCATTGTGGTGCTGGGTTGGCAGTTGGGCTCGATGATCTTAGAGGACCTTTCCAACCTTAATGATTCTATGATTCTATGATTTTATCTCCTCATTTATTGACCAGTGTAGTTAGATGAAATCCAGCTTAGCATTGTGCCTAAAAGCAGCGTATTCATTACACCCATTGCCATGTAAGTTTACTTCTGCAGGGTGGAAACACTTTCAACCCGAGCAACGAGTTCGTCTGAGGTGTATATAACTGACTGCAGCTGACAATGAAGAAATAATTCACCAATTTGGCACGGCCTAAACCTTTGTGAATTCATACTTTCCTGGGGTCTAAATTTCTGCTGGGGACTCAAAAGAGCAGTCACATTTTTCTGTGAAGAACAGTGAAAATATCCCAGAATGGCTCAACTTAACAAGTGCTAAGAATGATTGGACACGGCTCTCTCACATGAATGATAAACCACCACTTTGGATACAGCTGAGTTGATGTACTTGATGGAGTTTGCAAAAACTTTGCTGTAGACCTACCTACTTGCCAAGATCATCTCTTGAGTTCCTGCCTAAAGTCAGGCTTTGATTCCAACATGTGCACACAAAGCTGGTGAGAAATTACTGATAAAATATTTTTTCAGCAATCGCTGGTTCATTAAGATGTTTGAAAAATTGGTGAGGTACAACAAAACATTTCCCAAGAAATCTCTTAAACACTTGATATCTGCTTAAAAGAAAGTTCCAGATTCAAGTCCTTGTCTGTGTCCTAATAAGCTAGCTGTTTTGCAGAGGGTATTTCTCCAATATCATTTGCCAAATGCAAAGTGAAAAATATCTGAAATCATCATAATTTTCATAGGCGAAGAAAGCTGTCTCCCATTGACTATGAAACACATTTAGGTGCAAAAGGTTCAGGAGGGGCTCACAACAGCTGATTTTAGCCCTTTTTTAGGGGGAAAATATTTTTGAGTACACTAGCTCTAAATAATCCCAGATTTTGTGTCCAAGATTATTTTTTTGTAAGAGAGAAATGCTTTAACCTTCACTTTATTTGCTGAATGGGTGGGACATGACTCATCGACATAATCTCTTCAAAGTCTGCCAGCCTGGGTGCCTTCCCTAATGATATTGCTTGTTTTGTGCATTGATACAGTGACAGTTGAGAAAAATGCTTATTCTTTGAAAGGTCAGTGTACAGCTTAATCTACATCAGAGCAATCAGTTTCTGCAAAGCCTATTGCTGAAACATAGTTTTTAACCTTTTTACATCTCAGCTTTTCAGTCCTTTTTTCACTTACTGTGCTCTGGACTGACACACCAGATATTTGATGTTAAAGTTTGAATTCTTCTCTCCAGAATGCTAAGTTTGGTAAGGTCAGGAGTATATCCATTCTTCCTCATCCTCAAGAGTATTTTAATGAAAGACCAGCATTACACAGCTCAGTGATAAAAGGATTATAGAAATTGCAGAGCACAGCACTCCCGACTCTGTTTTATGCGGAGAATTAAAGCCAAAAGTGGTCTGTGTTTTCACTACAAATAACGTTTGCATCCCATCACGACTGGACAGACCCTCGAGAGATCTTTCTATCTACCCACCTGCAGTATTGTTTTCCTGCCATTTGCTGTCAAGCTGTGGTCAATAAGCAACTCGGGGCAGAACAGAACTTGCTCAGTGCAGAGTATACAATCAGCACTGAAAGCAACTACATTAACATTCCTCTGCCTTAAGGCCTTCAAAACAGTATTGTGTTTTTGAGAGTGTTTCATGCTGCGTATGCACACACACAGAGAGGAGGAATACACACTGTTGGAAAAACAGAGTATTTTGCTATCGCAAGTTTTTTCAAGACAACTAGAGAAATTATTTAGGTGGGCCAGACATAGATGTGCAAACGTCTAAGGAGACAATCAGCAGAAAGGCAGTGAAACACATAGAATCCTACCACGTGACTCTACTTGAAATTTATTATGTGAATTAAATAATACAGTTCAAAACCTTTTTACATCACTTTGCTGTTCTCCCTTGGCACAAGAGAATGAATTAGACAGCTGTCACCTTGTCTGTAAATAATGCTCAAAGCTAATTTCTTTGAAGATGTTCCTTTATGTGCATTTCAGTAAGATGAATGTAGATAATTAAATATTAAGATATTTAAATCAAGTTGAATATAGTCAGCAGCCGAAGTAAATTACTACCTTGTACTCTGAATCTTTATCACATGAATCTGCTTGTTTTCTTTTGCTTTGTCTTACTCTATTCAGAAAGCAATACCAATGAATTGTCACTAGTGCTGGATACAGTGTTCAGATGACAACCTCTCTTTTGTCATACAGAGCCAAATCTTTCCCTGGTTTGTGTCTTGCTGGACATGTCATAAGGTGCAAGATGTGAGGATCATATTCTGATGTGAGACTGTATTCTGTGCTCTGTACTCGGAGTAAGTTACTGAGCAAGAAAGCCCTTCTGAGGTCAAGGGAAACAACCAGAAGCGACGCCCTCTGTACAAGCAGCAATGCCAAGGAGAAAGATGACCACAAGGCCAGAGAGAAACATCAGAGAAAGTTCAATGAGATTTTTAATGCCCATTAGAGAGGCAGTCAAGGCATTGTGTGTAATATCCCAATTCCACATCATCAAAGTCAAAGGGAGCTTTGTCATTGGGCTTTGCCTGACGCATTAAGATGCAACACACCATGGCTTTTCCTTGGCAGGAGGAGATGCTGAGCTAGCTGCCCCAGAACTGAGCCTGCGCTCCAGGTCTGACACGACATTAAGCTACATTCATTGGATTTATCGCTCAGACTTTTCAAATATGTATGTCACATGACAAGCAATATGAAGCATTAACTGGTTGGGAAGCGAAGTAAAGCAAATATGGTTACTTTTTACTCCATGAATTTTATGCTATGCACTTAAGCATTCACAGACTAAGATCTTTCAGAGCCACAAATCATTTGCAGCCATCATCCATAGCCTATGAATGTGACCTGAGTCTACAAGTAACCAGCCACCTCTAGCTAACTAAAATAAAATTTAATTCATGCTCATTGACACCAGCACTAAAATGGGGGGGAAGAAGGTGGGCATGAGTATAAGCTCTCAACTGAAGCAGAGCTGTATGGAGGTGAGAACAGCAGAGCTGTCCAAAAGTGGCATTGTTTTTTCCTTACTTCCAAGCTGTTTTTTGTACCATACGTTGTTATGTCAAGTCATCCCACATGCAGTCTGGTTTGGTTTGATTTTTTAAGAGTCTCACACTCCCTGGGTCAGGAGAACACTGCCAAAAATACACATTAAACAGTGACAGGATAGAGACTCTTCTCATTTGCATCCCCTTTCTGCTATCTGCAGCCCATAGTTTAATGGAGGAGAATGAAAGTGGGTAATGTAAGGGTATGGTGAAAAATAAAAGATTGTATGAAAACAAGAGATTTGCTGTATTCCTGAGCAGTTCGTTTCCAGGCATCCTAATAATACAATATTTTTTCAGGCATATATTGTTCTTGTAAGGAAGATGGAGCCTCATTTTGGAATGGCACTGCTACACTGCAACACATTTGCAGCCGTTACATTTCAGTAATTAAGTTATTTATTGGAGAACTACTCCATAAATTCCCCCCAAACAGGGAGTAAAAAACCCCATATACACACATAGTGCATGAGTGATTTATAGGGACTTGTCGCCTTTAAGCTATGTAGCAAAATAATGATTCCTTCACGTTAGATGGCTAGTTTTAGTGACATGTATACTAAACAGTTGCCATGTAATACCTCCCTGTAAACTGTACATTGCAAGTTGTCATTGCTCTTTGCAGTATAAAAATTGTGACAAACATACTGAAAGAGTGATCTGTTTTCTCTTTTAACTGACTGTTCTTCCAAGATTTTGAGGGGAATAGCAAGCATGTTTGTAATTAAAGATAACACACAATTCTTCTGTGTTATCATTTTACCTACAAAACCCCAGGGTAAAACAGCTTTAGCATGAAAAGAAACACATATGGAGCTGCCGATGGGATATTCTCTGCTTGAAGTACAGCTTAGAGAGAGGAAAAAATTTGAGCACAGATCCCAACAATAGAAAAATAGGATTCCATCTTGTGCCTCTGTCTGCTCAGTACTCTTGTATAATAGCTGTCTCCAAAAAAAGTGGTGAAATAAAACTTCTCCTGGACAACCATTACCTGCTATTATCATCTAGGAAGGTGGGACTGCCTGTAATCTCCATTCACTGTCCGCAGTGGTCAGCAAAACCCCTTAGCGCATGGAGACTTTCAGGTATTCCCCTTCCACAAAGGCCAAGCCATGGCACTGAGAAGGCCTCCTGCTGACTCCTGTGGGCACATGGACATGACGGAGCCAATAGCAAAAAGTGTGCTCTTAGGAAAAGATCAGACTTGCATGCAAAACATGAAAATTAGTCCTGAGAAGCAGCACAGAGGTGTTAATATCTTTCAGACAGAAGGAAAAAGGGATACATGTTACCATGAAATTTTAACTGAAGATAATATGTTTAAGAAAGATCTGCTCTTTCACAGAAACTGTTGGAATTTCTTGAGCATTTTTCAGCAGAACTCCCTGCCGTGGCCATGCCTTGCTCAGCAGGGCATGCAGAAGCAGGGATGGCTTGATGAGGTTCTGAAGTCTGTCCCACTGCATCTGCCTGTGAGATCAGGCTGTAGTCCAGATGTTGTTCAATCTTCAGGCTGGTCGTATGTAGGCTTGTGAGGCCTCGTTCTCTTCTCTAGAGCCAAGGCTGCGTGACACATCTCAGGAATGACCTCTTGGTATCCAATTCTGAAAACAGACTAGTTCTTCTTATTAATAAGGATCATCTTACCACTGTCACCTCTCACTTTTCCCACATTAAATAATCACAGTTGTCCTTTTTGGTTTTAAAATCTACTAATTTATGACCCTGGATTTAAAATTTGTCAAGGCTTTGGAATATTTAGATCAAGGACTTTTGTTCTGATCAATCTTTATAATTTAATATGACGCGCAGACACAGTTTTGCCAGTTATGTCAGGAAGCAACCCCCGTACCTATGCTTTAATGAGCACCAGTTCATTACACTCCAATTTATTAACATGCCTTGGTAACTCCCAATGGGAACTAGGCATGGGTTTTCACAGGAGCATGGAAAAACATTTGAGAACACAATAACAATCTGGTATGTGACATCTTTTAGACACTATAATGGAAAAGACCATGGCAATTTTATGTGGACTTTATGGAAAATAATGAAATATAGAAAATGTATGAGTAGAGTACTGTCAATGAAACTCTGCAATCAGATTATTTTCCTACCAGGCTCTTACTCCTGCTTCATGATGCATAGCGTATATCACAACCTAGTATTTCCCAGTAGAGCCCATAACAGTGAGAACTATTGATTAAATGTTAACCCCATGACTCAGAAAGTTGAAATTTCACAAAGTGCATCCCATTACCAGCAATGGTAATGTATCAAGAAAGATCAACAATTCCAGACAGTTGCTGTAATTTGAATTTTTATCTGTGGATTTGAATTTAAATTTAAACAGTTCAAACTTATTTTTCGCTGCATATAATTGTAAACCAAGTACACTTCAAAACATAGTATTGGATAGTGTAACCTATGCACACGCACACATGTATTTATATAGTAGTGATAAAATATTATTTGCAAATTAGCAAATAGAAAAATAAATATCAATCTGCATATGGATTTCAACATACTGTTATGCTAAAATGTGTATGTGTGTTTTCAACTACTTACCACATTAACATTGGCAGTTTCTAATAATTGGTTATTTGCATATATAATCATGGGAATTGCACACTCTTTAAGTATATAAATGTGCATTAAATGTATTTCTTTTTTACCTCAAAGTAAGTTAGTTTACTCTGAATTTCTTCATTGGTTTTCTTTCTGAAATTCAACTTCTTCCTGGCAATTTTTTTTCCTAAAACCTTGACATCTTATCTGTAAGACAAGCTCACATGTTTTCATTTTTCTAATGAAATATTTATGAGAAGTAGGATTTGCTTTATCTGAAGAAAAAATACAATTTAAGTCAGAAAATGTTCAGCTCCTACAAGCATAATTGGCAAATTTAGAAATAGGCAATTCTCAAAATATTCATTCAGATGAAAATCTCTGGGGTTCACACAGCAGAGCAAAACCTCAAGGTGAAAAATACTGGAATTCTCTGTAATGCTTTCTCTGGGTGGATACTTTTGACTTCATGATGCAACAATGATTTTATTCGCAGTGCCTTGTACTAATAATGCTGTCAGCAGAGATGTCTTCAAGTGAAAAAAATGTTAAGTTGTAGAAATTATAGAATTGGGTCAAAATTTTGTGGTTTTGTCCACTCACTTGGTTTCGTTCTTTTTTTCTTTACTGCATAAGAAAATAGTATCACGGATTGTAAGCATTATTATTAGTTTCATTAATGCTCTAGACATAACTCTCAAAGACATGTAGATGCCTGCTTTCACTAGAAGTTACCTCTTAAATATGTCAGAGGATAGATGTGTCTACATTTCCCAGCGGCACTGAATCAAGACACAGCATAATGAATCAGTGTGTAAAGCACTGTTGTATCTGCCTCAGAAATATTTGTAGGGCATCTTAAAAACAGCTTCAGCAACACACTGTCGTGGTCAGGGGCTCTATACATCAAATCCATGTTTATGCAGTAACCCGTAAGGTTACTCCTTTGGAAAGTCCTTACCAGGTTGTAGTCAATGGCAACAATATGACGGCTTTCATTTATCAGGAGCGGTGTAAAACCTAAGCACTGTACTAAATAAGGAGGGAACATATGAGAAGTCCCACAGAGTTTTACCTTTCATTACAGGGGAGTTCCACTGTAGTGGAGTTTATGGACTTGTGATTTTATGGAGTGTGCTTTTGATTTCTTATTTTTTATCTAAATCTATTCAATCAATTACTTTAATTTACTCTCTGGGCAGGCTGCAAGTTATTGTATGACAAGTTTTCAGTGCTTGCAAAGAGTACAGGGCAATATTCATCATAGAGAAGAGCTGTGCCTTGAAGTGCTTTCTGGGATCTTGTTCTTCCTCCCCCACCCCATATTTCTTGGAGATGAAGGGTTATTTTTGACACTATACAGAAAGAAAGAGATAGTAGTCAGAGGTCCTTTTACATTTTTTGGAGTCTTGATATATTGTTCATAATCATACCATAATTATTGAACATTACAAAGGTCCAGTTTAATCAACGGACAAATTACAATGAATAGCAAATCTATAGGCAAAAATAATTTGATGTCACTGCACAAAACCAACTTGAGGCTTTGTCAGAGATGGTATCACAACAAACAGCTAGCGTTCCTCACTGGGTTGCTTAAAACCCAAACTGACTGGACAGCATTGCACAAGCAGGGAAACCAGGCACATGGTGTCTCAGTTCCCTTTGCTCCCCTTTTGTTCTCCATACCGGGAAATCAGCCACAGCTCAGTAAGTTCACTGTGCAAAGGGACAGGTCAAAGACAAGGCATGGGAAGGAGGTTGCTGAGTGCATTTCTCAGTGTGGACACATTTTCTTGGGTGGATCAGCCTTGTTAGACCTCCCCTGCCTCATCTGTGTAACCACCAGAACAAAACCAGGTGCCCTGGCTCTCCCGCTCCTTGCTTTAGACTGCCCAGAGGATGGCCACCTGCTATGCAGAAAACCAGCTCTCTCCTTCCATGTAATAAGCAAGGGTTAAAGCATGCACACAAGAAGTGGGAAGTCTGGGGTTTTAAGCCCCTCACAGCCATTGGAAAACCTACTTTTTCCATTTCCCTGGGAGATGTCCAGACACATCCAGAAATGTCCCTGGGAAGTGCCCAGACCATCAGGCTGTGATTCAGCCAGGACGTTTGGTTCTCCCGCTGAGGCCATGACTCCTGACACAGGCGTGGAAAATTGATGGAGCTGGAAAGAGTAGGCAATGGGCAGGAAGGAGCCCGGCACTCTGTACTCTCTGCTGTCATGCTGCAGAGAGCAAAAATACAAATGTGTTCCAGAAAGGATTAGACCAATTCACGGATGATAGGTCCATCAGGAGCTATTCAGTACAAAGGCAGGGACAATTTCATCTTGCTCAGAAAGTCTTCAAATCACTGACGGCTGGGGGAAGATGCATATCAGTAGAAGGATATTTCCACATTTATCTTCTTTATCATGTTCTTCCCTGAACATTGACTCAGAACAGGGAGCTGCGTTAGGCAGACTTCAGGTCTGAACCAGAAGGACTGTGCTGTTGGACCTTCTTCTGCAAGGGAGGTGGTTCCAACTCACAACCTTCTTTATATGTTTTATATTAAATAGTCATTGACGAGAGCGGGTGGGGGGAAGAAAAACAGCAGAAATAATCCTACTATCAAGGTCAACCTCAAGTAAAAGCTGGAACCAAGCACAAGAGAAACAACCATGAATGAGGGGAGTCAGTTCAACCTCAACACTCCAGGAGATATTAGTGCTCCTGCCGTCCTTGCAAATATGCCAATGCACGCCTTTCTGGCTGGCTGCAGTTGTGTGATGTACATGTTTCTCACTGGGAACAGAGGACAACATTCATTTCACATAGACCGCTAAACAGCTGACAGATGATAATGACTTCATGTCACAGGTGACCCAAAGGTGAAGGTCTCCATATCTCATTACGCAACCCCTTAGCTGTCCAGTAATCTCAAGTACTTTTTGTCAGGCCCACACCTTTTTGTCGGGGAAGAAAGCATTCAATCATGCAGAATATTTCTCTCCTTTTGCCAGATCCTTCCTTCAGCCCCTCAGGCTGTTCAGGTCTGAGATACCGTATTTGGAAGGTTATTTTCACTGGCTTGTAAAGCCTGAGGCAGGCACCACTAGTCCCAAGCACACAGAGCTCTAATTGAAACCGTTCCCAGCAGCTCTGTATCTACATATACACATCCCGATTATGACAAAGCTCATGAATAATCACTGGTATGAACTTGTTCCTCATTGTCACAAGTTCGGGAAAGCAATGGGGATCCAATTGCATCACCCGATCCCTCTGCATGGCAAAGATGACAAAGTTCCCATTTTCTAAAAATAATTACATAGCCCAGTGTGAATTTGTGCTGCAAAGGACACCAGGATGACTCACAAGCACAGAGATTATGAAAATGTATTCGTGCTGCAGCATTAGGATTAAGACAGAGTGAAGATGTAAATATTCAGCTTCACTTCAGGTTTCACCTCAGCTCTTCAAACTTCTGGCTAACCCCATTTGCAGAATTAACTCTGCATTGTTGTTTCCTTAAGCACCCAAAAATAGTCCCTTCTAAAAGCTTTTACATGCGATGCAGCGAATTCTTCTGCTTTTAGTGCTGTGCTCTCCCTCCCTTGTTAACATATGTGGTTTTCAAAGGGGGAAAATATAAGCCAGGCAATTTCTGTTTTCTGACCCCATGAATCTAAAATGAGATTGTTTCATTGTCTTTCTTTATCCACACTGTAATTGCTGTTCCTGGTGTATTTCCAGAATGCACCTCTCCGGGGATCCACACACAATCACAGTATATTAGAATATTTCAATGCTTTTGTTTTCTTCATGGCTCTTGCAATGCTTTTCTTTCATATTGCTGTCCTCACTGGCACAAACTGGAGTGCCTCCACTGAAGTCAATGAAATGTTATTTATTTATGCCCACTGAGGATTTGATCTGAGACCTTTAGCTTTATCTGTGTTGTGCCACAGCCTAAAAAGTTTACTGTATATTTTGCTCCTTTGAAGAGCATAAATATATATAGTTATATATGCAAACTGCATATCAACACTCAAGTAAAGCTTATATGACAATTTTCTGATTATGCAAAAGTAAAGGGAATATTAATAATGCCAAGAAAATTATTTTCAACATCTTAAATAGACCCAAGTAGTGAAAGGTATAAAATGAAATCTTGTCTCAAGATGGGACAGAGGTCAAAGTCAGTAACATTCACAGTACTTTTCCAGAAAACTGAGGTCTTTTCTATTGGTTACTCTGATCTTCCAAATCAACACTTTCAAAAGCATCAGCAGGTAGAATTTAGGGTTAGGTCTGGTCAAACTCGGTATGTTTGTTTTAAGAGAAATTTGGAAATTTTTTTTCCATTATCAGTAGAAAAGAATCCTTTGGCAACATTGCTATAACAGCAAACCTTGAAAATTATATTTAGGAAAAGTGTTGATTCCAACTGCAAAATACAACATTTATTTCAAAATACAGACATTTTTACCTGCTCATTATACAGTTATGGTTTTGTGTTATCTTATTTCATTATATTCAGTAGCAGGTCTGTATAAATATCATATCATGTAATACCTAAAACTGATATGTCATGGAAAAACAAAGCATACGTGTACATACATATATAAAAAAAAATTCAAAATGTAACTCTGATCTCTTTCAACAATAGCAATTTCAAAACAAAATGCTTTCAATTGCAATGTTTTTCCTTGATGGCTTTGATTTAAATGGGTACACCCCGCAAAACGTCCTAGTGCTTCTATATATTATTTTCCAAGAAATTTTTTTGACAAAATTTTAGACTAAGTGTGTTCAAGCTGCAGAAGAGGTAGCTGATAAATGTGACTGAGATAATAGCAAAAGACTATATTTTTTTTTCCCCATGAAGACATCCAAGCAGTGGAGTAAGCTGTCCAGAGAGGTTGTGAAGTCCCCATCCTTGGAGGCTTTGAGGACCTGACTAGGAAAAGTCCTGAGCAACCTGGTCTGATCTCACAGCTGCCCAGCTTTGAGCAGGAGGTTGCTCTGGAGACCTCCTGCGGTCCCTTCCAACCTAAACTGTCCCACCATCCTCCAATCCTAGGAAATGTGAATTATGTTGTAGAGCTACCAACGCTTTCCAATGTAACTGGGGAGTTAATGTGCTACAGATCAAACTTTTTTTAATTTCTATTTTTGGTTACTCACAGAATGTTATTTCTTTACTAGAGTCACCAATAGGAGCTGCTTTAACTGTCTGGATATATTAACGACACTCTTTTGGAAAAGGTATAAACTCAAATCAGTCACTACGAAGTTTTCTGGAAGCCAACTACAACTTCCAGCCCAGAAATTCCAGCAGATGCATGAAATATCATGGACAGTGTGTTACCATGATCTACAACAGGGATACTAAAGGGTCAGAAAGTAAATGAGATGGTAGATATACCATTAGAAGAGAAGGAATAGATAGGCTCAGGAGCTGCTGCTCTGGTACAGCTCTCACAGAATCACGTGCTTCACAGCCGTAGATCAATCTGTAGTAATGTAGCCTTCCAAAGCCAGGCTCACTATTAGCATTGTAGTATTAAATGTGAACCGTCATAAAAGAAATACGACGTATTTATTATTTTCAGCTTCACAAATGCCAAACTATTTGTGTTCTGTCTTATCTAAAGTATATAGCAACATCACATGAACACCTTAGAATTATTTAACATGATAAAATTAATAAGCTAAAATAAATACATAAGCACAGAACAATATAAACCAGAGTCAGAAGTGTAGGCATCTTCGAAGCTGAAATTGCTTTTTGCCTCCAACCTTTTGCTTTCACCTGCGTTCTCAGAAGCCTAGGATAAAAGAGTAACTTTATGTTCTGCCTGCTCTTATGAGCACCACATTTGGGATATTGTAAAATATTGCCTGTACCTTGCAAACTTTCACCTTTCTATCCAATTGTACTCTTATTATTAGTGACCTCCTCTGAAGTTGAGAGTACAAGTGGAAGTAGCTATGAATTACCTGTACCTGCTCGATTTTGGAAGCTCAGATCCAAGCTTTACTTTCTTGAGTTCAGATCCACGAATATTCACTCTTTCTTTTTTGGGAGTGAGAGGATGACATTTTGGCCCAGTCTGGGCCTAAACATTTTGCCTCAAGCTCATCTATTTTGGACAAAAGCAGGTAGAGCAGGTGCTGTGCTCACTTGTAGAGAAAACAGGCGAAGATCTCCTCCCCTGAAAAAACAAAACATTTGAACCAAAGTAGTAAAGCAGGAGAGTGAGAGTAGACACAAAGAGGAGAAAATGCGATTACAAAATGTTTTTCTGTGCCCTTTCGCAGAGCCGGGGGCAATGCCCATGCCAGCTACCCACAGGGCGTAGCACGGCTGCAGCTTCTGCTGCAGTTTCAGCAGAGCCTTTCAGCACGTTGCAGGAGAAAGTGCAAGGGACTTGCTGGCTGGGATTGTCTGCTCACCATGGGTGTGGGGCAAACACACCCCTTCTTGCACAATGTGGTACTGAAACAGGTCATGGATCCCAGGGCAGCTATAGATAATACTCAGCAGAAAACCAAACAGAAAGAGGTTTTTGATTCAGGGAGGGAATCCCAGCACTTTGTTTATCTTAGTAACTGTCCATGATACTCCAGTTCAATAGACTCAGCAGCTTCATAATCTGTACAGAATGTTGTGTGCAAAACAATACAAAACAATAACTATTGAAGTTTGTGTAACAGTGGCTTGTATTTCACCTAACCATAATCATGGTCCTATTACGCTCAGTGCTTTAAACACACACAGATAAATTCTTCATGCCTCAAGAATTTGCAGTCTAGTGTCTATGGGGGAGATCACCACAGTGGTTTCGGTACCTACAAATGCGTAGGGATTCCCACTGTGGATTTCAAAAGGAAATAGAGGTGGAAAACACAGCTTCTAACTTCAGCCCTCTAAAACGTAACTGTCTTGTCTCAACTAGCTTTCCAGGCTACTCTCCTTCTAATGGTGGAAGGAGATACATAGACATCTCTCAAGGCAGAGTCACTGCATCCTAAAACAGGCAGCGTGAATCACTCCATGGGACACCTACCATGTGTATAGGTATTTAAATTCTGAAGCCAGATGCAGGAGACATTTTGAGGAAAAGCATCTAAAATGAAAATGAAATTTTCATTAAAATCTCCCATCTGATTTTGTTAATAATAAAATGAAATATTAATATTAAATTCTGAAATAACAGTAGAAATAATTCCCCTTTCATACCCTTTCCCTCTTTTCTTTATTCCTGTGTGAAACTTTTTAATAGCAGAAGTGAAATCTAAGATTTTTTTTACATTGACATTTACTTCATTTCTTCTGCCTCTCCAGCTTTTTAGAACTGCCTACAGTTTTAAATTTTCCAAGAGTATAACATTTTGAAATGTATTATTGGACTTTATAACAGTGCTCACAAGTATACCTGGAGCATAACAATTTCCAAAAAGAAGGGAGCGAGGGAAGAAAAAGGAAGAAGTGGAAAGGAAAGGCACACAGTATTCCCACAGACAGAAGTGATGAAATGCTACCTGTTCCATTTTGATACACTAAGAAAAAAGAAAAGAGTAAAATATTAAAAAATATAAAATATTTAATTGCAAAGCTTTTTTTTTCAATCTGAAACCCTGAATAAACCTTTTTTATTTATTTATTGCTCTCCAGTTTACAACCATAACTGATTTGAACACCTTTTTTTTTTTCTCTGAAAAAAATTTACTTCTTGTAGCTAAAATGAGATACTTGTAAGAATTTCCAAAGACAGTAAAGAACCTTCACCTCCAAACCCCAGCCAATTCAAAGAGATGTATGGGACCTGAGCAACCTGGCCAGCCACACACCACTTACAGGTTGCCAGCAGACCTTTAGTGCAAAACTAATCACCTAGAAAAAGTGAGCAGACTAGGCTCATACTGCTATTGATCTACAGTCAGAAACTCTTGTGTGTTTGACAAGGGTCTCTGCAGCAAAATAAGCCACAACCAGGGTATATAAGTAGATATTTAGATTAAGGCACTGGCCCCAGCATTACGGTTGTGTTAAGGTTACATTCAAGTCATCACCACCATTTGCTGTTTTTGCAAGTCCTGTGTAACTCCCTTAATAATCAGGCACTGAGCAGATAAGGTGGTGCTCAAAACCACAAGTGACAGATGATAGAAATTAGAAGGATAAATCTCTGAGAAAAGAGCTGAGCATAGTTGTAGCTAATTTATAATGGGCTTTCTGTAGTAAATATAGGGAATTTTGAAGACTGGATAAGCCAGGAAAATGGCAGCGTGGGGGACAAGATGGCATCTCAAGCACTATGAGGTCCTCTGTGATTTGGACTGATTGCAAATGAGGTGTCCCCATTACATTTTGTCTTTTTTTATTTTAAATCTCTGCTCTCTCTCACTGTTAAGAAAAGGCTAACGCTGATATATCCCATGCAGGGAGTCCTCACGGAATGTAAAAGGCAACTGAGCTGAATCAGTACCAGGACATACACTAGCTGCTGAAAATTTCTAGGCTACAGCATTCATTTTAAGTGTGTGTCTTACTCCTTTCACCTCAGTGCAGACTGAATGTTCATCAATGTACTGCTTATTGACCTTGTGCTCATATACTGAACCAAAGCACTATATTATCACAGATCTTTTTCTTGCCTTTACTGTGTTTATAATACACTTTGCGAAGTCCAAAGGCTGTAATGCTGAAATGCATTCTAAGGAGGGGGAAAATCATATAAACAAAGCATTCAAGAGCTGCAGAATTGAGAACATTCCCAAAGAACTCAACTTAGAAATACATTTTGGACATCACAAAAAAAACCCTTTACATCATGTTGTTTCTTTCTCTGAATAAAGGTAATAAAAATTCTGACTTCAGAGCCATTTAACTAAAGCACATTTCTAATACCATAGTCCACTGAGCTCCATAACACCTTTTTGCTTTGATTTCTAATGTTCCACATTTAGTAATCACACCGTTTGTTCTGGTGGGTAATAGGAATAGTATTTATGGGTTAGAAACGCTCCTGTCCTTGAGAAGCCATTCACTGCATTTGTATTCCTCATACACTATGCTCTGTCATATTTAAGAAGCTGCTCACACGTACAATACTGTAGCTTCAATTCCAGGGATAAAAAGCTTTCCTTTTCCAAACCAGAAAACCCACTATATCTATGTATTCCTGAACAATTTTCAGAAAATTTTTTGGTGAGCAGTTTTGAGTGCTTAGTGCACAGCTACCTCCTCAGTATTGGACAAAGATATAAGAGGTGCTTAAAGGACTGGGAAAATGTGCTATAGGAACAGTTGCCTGTAGGTTTTAAGTACAACAGTGTTGGTACAAAGAAATAAATCAGCAGAAACTTCTTGCTTTTTACACCTATTTTTTAGTGGAGATTATTTTTTTGGTGATGTAGAGGAACTAAATATAACCTTGATAATGGCTCCACAAGAGATTGCATCTCTAGCTGAGTGGCACCACTGCAGAGAGGCATTTTAAGATATTTGGCCTAGCAAGCTGCCTCCTCCCATGGTAGAAGACGGTTCAGGCAAGACCTCACATCTACCGGAACCTTGGCTGTTTTACCTTTCTCATTTTTTTCTCAATCCAGATACTCCCTTGACATGCTGCTAAACCTCTTCATTTGCCTTGAGTTTGGATGAAAGGAAATCAAGTCCAAACTGAGTAGGATATTGCTCAAGAATATTCGGATACAGCGTGGTAGAAGTCAGAGAGCTGAATAGTAGCAAATAGAGTAGATAAATTGCAAGTCATATATAGCTGAAAAATCATGGTGCAAAAATATTTGGAACTTCATACCTATGAGAAAAGAGACGTACCCCTCATTACCTCACCTCTCTAACACAGTGCTAGGGTGCTGTCTTTGCAGTAGGCTGAACATTTTTAAGGAATTTATGAGCTGGATCATATGTTCTTTACGAATTTTCCCAAGACATAATTGGTCTACACAGCCTTTTGAAAATGTGTTTTCCTTTCTGGAGTATGTTCTCTGCTCCTCTTTCCCAAACATACAAAGCTCTTCTGTGACTGGTTAACATACAATGGATAGAGGTGGGAATAAGCCATGCCCTCTGCATATCGTCACACCAGAGAGAGGGCAATGCCAAAACGCCAGAAAGTGTCTTGACTTTGCTTTTCCAGGAATTCCTGCTATTCCACTTGATCGTTTTGAGAAACTCCAAGGACTGCAGACACTTCTGCAACCAAAGGGGAAATATCCCCACAATACACTTTTTCTTTTCATTGCATAAAGTGAGACATCTGTACAGAAAATCAAATGGTGTAACCTGATTTCAAAAATGAAACATACCCTGATGAGGGGCACAGCCACCACTCCCCATCCAGTAGATCCATGGGTCTATCCAGAACACATATGCATGTTTGTTCAAAAAAATCAGAATGGAGTGTTTTGCACTTAATATTACTGAAAACTCCTTGCAGAAAGCTAAGTATAAAACAGGCAAGGTCAGATAAGCCTAAAGCAAGCAGCTGAATACCCTAGCTGTAGAAAACCTGAGGCCATCTCTTATAGAGCAAGTTCCATTAAAATACAGATTGTATCAGAGAAGAGATGTAGCTTTGTACTTTAAAACCTGCCTATTGTGCAAAACGCATTAGGCTTATATCAGTCTAGCTGAGATTTTTATGGCAATTTAGATGGTGGCAAATTATTAATGTAGAAGTACCTGTTTTATCGAGAATATCACTTTGCTTTTTGTCTGATTTTCATCATATGCCATATGTACAGCAGTTGATCAAAGGCTGTGAATGCATTATCTCTTGCCTCGCTTATCATTTCTGAGAAAAGATGAGAAGGAGGAGAAGGGAGGGACAGAAGATGATGATCAGAAATAGAAAAGTTTCAAAGTAGATCAAATAAGGCTGTCCGTAATAGTTTCACTTTAATGAAAGGCATCATTAATCAGCTGTAATGGTGGCTAAGAGTGTTGGTGAAACAGTACATAAGCCGAAAAAAGCAGTCTCCAAGAATAAATGTACACTGCATTGCAGCAGGCATGCTTCTCATTAGTTTAACTCAAATGTCACTAGTTAATGGGGAAAGCGATTTAGCAACTGTCCTACATGGTAACACTCTAGTTTCTTCATCAGCCTCTCTCTAGGCACCTGACTAGTGTACATGTGCAACATGCCAACAGCAGATATGCATTTATGAATACTTTCCAGGCCTTTTTTTACACCCCCACCCAAAAAAAAAACAAGTGGGGGGATGAAAGCCTGTGAATGAAAAATTGCCTTGTTTGAAGGCCCGCCAGAAGGATTTACACTGCAGCACAGCCAGGGAACAGCTGGGAGACAAACGGATCAATAGCATCGATGATATCGGAGCAGTGTCTGCCCTAGCCAGAGCTCCTCTGCTTGGCACCAGGCTGAAGCAACGCACGCCGCGGTCGTTCCTCCGCCTGCCGTAACCTGCCCAAATCCAGCACACCCGCCTGGCTTATGCCCTCTCATCAAGGGGAGACTGCCAGGGCTGTTAAACAGAGAAACTGGCTTAGCTTTTCAACAGGCCCTTTGGAAGGTTCCTATAATAACCTCCCCTTAAGAGTGCCATATACCTGTAGTGATGGTAAAAGTGTTGATTCATCCTCCTCTGTCGTTTTGCAGAGACAGGTCACAGAGCTGTTCATAACCTGTCCTGTGGCTCCTGTGCAGGCCAGCGGAGCAGGCTGGAGCTGGAGCAGAGCAGCCCCAGGGGACGGACCACCCAGAAAAGCCCCAAAAGCTAGACCAAGGGACCAGGGATTAAAAAGAGCTTAAAGCTGTCCCAACTCTGCTTCTGCCGAAGTCCAGAAACAGGACCAAGGGGAACCATCCCACAGCTCTGTTTTACATCTCTCTCCCATATCTGCAACATTCACAAAGCCCATATTAATGGTTAAGAAAATTACCTTTTAAACGTTAATGTTGAGACTAAATAAAGATTTTTGCATTTATTTGAGTATAAAAAATAATAGACATGTTATTCAGGTGAATCTAGCCATCTGAAAACTTATGGTAGCGCAACAATGGGAAACCCTCAATACCAAATACTCGGCTATAAAACCAGGATTTTGTTTCATTCAGCCAGCAGTATTACATTGTTATGTACAGCTCAAGTTGAAAGACAACTAATGTGAATGGAAATATCTTGAAAAAGTGAACTTAAAGCTGTGTGGACAGAGGTGATGGAATGGTAAGTATTGTTCACCCAAATGTGTGTACTTTCTGAAAGAACAGAAAAGTTTTAGGGGGCATCAGAGGTTAAAAAAGTATAGATGAGTGCCGACAAATTAAGCTATGACTTAATTATGAAATGAGAGGCTTTGCTCCACTGTTGAACTTTTTCAGAATTTTTTCACGCAGAGGAGAAGGACACTTTTTCTGAGAAGAATTAAGACCCCAGATTTGGGTAATTCCTCCTGCTTTGCTTGTTACCACTGGAACTTCAGTTAATTGACACCTACTCCTCTGAATTTGCTACTTTGTGGACGTAAGGGAAGTATGAAAAGAAGGCACTAATTGACAGCCATCAGATAGAACCTTTTCCTCCCTTCCTTTAACAGCAGAGGTTGCTTTTAACAATACTGAAGCTGAAAGACCAAAAGTGTTTTCAGATCAAAACCTGGAATTAATGTATAAGGAAAGACTATAGAAAAAGGACAAGCACACCTGGATACTCTCCCTAATACATCCTCTAAGCTGTCAGAAATGTTAGTATCCTAAGCCAGATGTTGTATCTACCCCTGTGTTTAACAGCCCTTGAGGATCTTTTTTTTTCATTAATTCTATGAATTGCCTTTTGCAGCCACTTATACTTTTAACATTCACAACACCCTGTAGTAAAAAGGCAAAAACTTCCCCAGATTGGCTCGAGTCATGCAAGCTTTAGAAGGCAGCTAGTGAAACTGCAACAAACAGTAACTAATTTTTCCATATTTTCTTTTTTCTGTCCCTTGCACAGTTTTGTAGTTTTATCATCCTCCTTTCATTTACTCCTTTTCCAAGTTGCAACATGCTAATCCAATCTCTCCTCACACGAAGTCAGGCACCTTTACTAGAAGGGTTTGCTGATCTTACATGATATTTGCCATTTTGCCATTTGCCTACAGAATTCTAGGGAAAATGAGAGTATCCAGTTGTACTGGTTTTGCTCAATGGCTTAGTTCACATTGATACTCCCTTCATATCTCTGACTTATCCTTTTTTTTTTCTGAAAAGAAGAGGAAAGTGAGAAGAGCAATTTGTTATCCCAGATCCCTGCAGCTGCCTGCCATGCCTCCGCGTGCCTGTGCTTCAGCAGGGACCCTGTTGATGCTGTAGCAAAACGTAAGCATCAAACAGCCCACAAAGCCGTAACGTTGTTCAATGTTTTATATAAGCAATAATAATCTCCAACAGCTCATTATCAAATTACTCAGCTACTTTTTAAAAACACTCTAGATAAGGGCCAAATAAGCAGCAGTTCTAGCTGCCTTTACAGATATTTCTGAGTACCCACCAAGTTTTCCTACGAGAACGAGCACTGCTAGAACAGCGAAGTGGCTGAAATTCAGTCATTCCATGTGCCAAAGCAAAAATGTACCCTTTCACCTCCAGCACTAGGGAACAGTTGGTTTTTACAGAGAACACGCAAAAAGTCATGTCCTGCTGATTTGGTTTACTAACTGCGGAACTAAAAATATTCCTTTTGGCCTGCCAGAACAGCTGATCTTGTAATTCACTTCAGGATCCAAGTGACCTGCACAAAAAATGCCTGCTTTGTTTTTTACCTGAGCAATCTCAATAAGCCAGTGCACTAAACAAGTGAAGAAAATATCTGACTGAGCTGCAGCTGGAGAATACGGCTTTCTCCCGCTTTTTTACTGCACTTTTGAAAAGACAAGTCTGCTGATATTGGAACCAGATTTTTGCAATGCACTAATGCAAAATGCATGTCGCAAATGGGAGCTTCTGCCTGCACACAGGACAGTTGTCAGCCTGTCAACATCTGCGCTTAGGAACTAAGGTAGAATTGCTTGCTTCCAGATATCTGCCTTTATCTGGCTACATACTTATGTATTCTGGATTAAAACTCTGAAGAAACCTTTAATAATACGTCAAATGGGAGGAGTTATTAGCCTCCTTTGAAAAGACTCTTGAGCTTCTTTACCTCTGACTAATCTTATATCTTTACCAATGAGAACTAGTAGTAGTGAGCATGGACAATAACCCCAACTGCAAATCCTTACTAAGCAGCACAGAGCTGAAGCCTGACAAACTGAGATAGTGAGCACTCCAACAGGGTCAGGAGCAGGGCAGTTGCTAGAAGCATCATCTAAAGCATAGCAATGGTACTATGGTCCTACCTATCTAGCCAATTCATTGACTGAGTGAGTGATGCTAAAGGCTTTCCAAGAGCATAACTATGCTAGGCTGGAATTAAAACACCGTCCAGGTGGTCTGGGTCTTCCCCCGAGATGTTGCCATTAGAGTCAGTGGAGTGTTATTTCTACTGAGGGGTGATGGAGTAAGGCTGAAGTTGTACATCCATACTGAGTTTGGAGGTGCCTTCTTCCTTGGAAACAGCCCATTACACACCTCAGGTAAAAACACGCCTGTTCAACACTGGGAGTAAGCGGCCAGTATTTTTATGCCATTTTATTCTAGGTCTAGATCTAGGCCTATTCATTTCCTTCAACTTTGCTGTACACTGGGCCAGCAGACTGCTTTGAGGAGTTAAAGAGAGGAGTTAAAACTACAAAACCAGGAGTCTCAAACCCAAATTGCTACAATAACAGCTGTTGACAAACACAGTACGGAAACATCCCAGAAACCAGTTAATTAGCAGCATGTGATCAGCCAAATATATGGACTTTGCTGTGAGAGGTTAAGAAATAACCGTCCCCCCTATGACTAGTGCATGTTTGCACTTTGAACTTCAGTCATGAGATCCTCCTGTTTCTGTCCATTTTCCAGCTGCTCCCGTGCAGTCAGTGGCACGTCAGAGACTGCCAGGAAAGATCAGCCTGAGCTGCAAAGCACCCAGCTCTGTAGCATACAGCTCCATTTAGTTCTTCTAATAAAAAACCTTGTTTTTGTTTAATTTGGTAGAATTCAATACTAGCATTGTCATCTGTCAGCGATACAGCCCAAAGGGTAACATTTCCTTTTGAACACTTTAAATGCCATGTACAGACTTATCTAGATGCTTGCCTGCATTTTTTTCTGCTTAGAAGGAGAGGGATGCTTAGCTCTATCAGTTTATGGTGGCAGAGAGGAAAAGGCACAGTGCCAAAATGTTTCAAATCAGATCACCATCATGAGCTCTGCTATCTCAGAAGGGGAAAAAAAATTAATCTTGCCTGCAGGTGGGCAAAATTCAATGCTGCCAAGAAAAATGCAAGCAAAACTGCTTTTACCTCTAAGAAAAGTGTCTCCAGCTGCTGCATTATGGTACCAAACAAGTTCCACATGTCAGACAAGGAATGCAGTGTGGTGCTGAAAAAAAGAAATGGCAGGCACCATCTGTAGTCTTATAAAATCAGTGGTTGCCTAGAGAGTTGCTGCCATTGAAAGAAGCAAGATTACTTCTCTGCTATTAATAAGAAAACTTGACAAGACTGAAAAGGTCTTGAAGGAGCTGTCATTAGAGAAGTTTACATTCCACAGCATCTCCCAGCAAAGCGAAGGCAGCACTGAAATGTGTAGGTACCCACCATCCTGTGACTGTCTGCCAAAAATTTCCAGTAAGTAGAACCTAGTTCTTGAAGAGGAAAGAGCTGGGGCAGTAGCAGAGCTGCATCTTTTTAAAGCACTATTAGGCACTATTTGGCTTCACTTCTTTTGAAGACTTCGGAGCAGGTCTATCAGTGAGTAGGGGTATCAGATGTATACCGGACAGCCCTGCATGAAGCAGCCTTGAAATCTGTACCATGAAATCAGGAAAGACTTGTTCTGCAGCTTTGCTGTCAGCACGTGTGAGAAGATTTTCCAAGGCAAGGACTACCTGACTGTGTCCACACTCCTCCAGCCGATGGGAAGTGGCGTGAAATGAAAGAAGAATTAAAGGGATCGGTAAGGAAATCTGCGGCAACTGCAAGACACAGCATTTTGCATTGGTAGATGTACATTTCCTTGTGGATGCGAGAGAAGGGACATTGCCTTGTTCAATGAACTCTGGGACTTTCATCTGCCTGGGCTGCCTGCCTGCCTGAATGCCGCTGCCTCCGCTAAGCACAGTGTACCATGAAAGCGAATGAACTTCTGCGGAGTGGCATGGAGGTGAATACACCAAGCAGCTCATTAGCGTAATGCCGGTGCATTGCTCATTAAGATGCCAATTCCCATTTTGAGCCTGGAGGGTATGCAAAGGGCAGGTAAACAGTTAATGAATACGGTTCTTTGAATTGAGCGGCTGAATCTGTGCTGAACTTTTAAATCTTTTATAGCTGTGATATTTCAGAGTCCTAAAAATGAATCAGAACATCTGACAGGTATGCCATGAAGTTCCATATACATGCCGTGCCAAGATTTAGCACTGAGCATTTACCTTCTGATATGCTGACAAAGGGAAAATGGTTTATGCAGAGGTCTGCGGGCTGTTTTGCACCTAAAAGAAACTGGTAAAGTTGAGCTTTTTACTGTTTCTTTTCTCACATAGAAAAATTCCATTGAAATACATGTAGTGGTTTCCCAGTACTACCACAAGCAAAAGGTTACTTCATCAATAAAATAATGTTGGCGCTCTAAGGCTTAATATATACATTACTGAGGAGGTGGCACTCAAGGTCAATATTGAAATACAGTCAGCAATGTCCCAAATGTTAAATTAATCCTTTATACTTACATTGCCCAGTTCATCTCAAAGCTCCTTCCTCTCTAAACAAACGGGGAACAGTTAACCAGCCTGAATTATAGCTACAATTGCAATGAAGTCTCTTTGTGGCATCTATTTACCATCCTGCAGTAAAACTGCGTGCTTTTGTTGATCAGAAAATCACACATTTCCTGGAAAAAGAAGTAGCAAGTTTTCCAAGGAATTTCTCCTTTTTCCAGAGCCAAAGAAAAATGAGAATGTAATGCTTCATTTTGATATAAAACAGCAGTGCTGCTTAGGTTTCTGCCTTTAGATTTACAGATTCCCAAGGCTGTGTCTGAATCTGTTACTGACATCTCCTGCGTTTTTGGGACTGTCACTCACTGCCCCTTTTCCCGTACCCACATACAGATGCTATAAGCTTTGCTGTTCCTGTACTGAACCTTGTACAACAGCCAGCTGCTGGCATCCCCGCATTATCAAAGCAGCGTGGACCGTAGAGGTTTTCAAGACCCGGCTGGATGAAGTCCTGAGCAACTCGGTCCAACCTCACGGCTGACCCTGCTTTGAGAGGAGGCTGGACCAAAGACCTCCTGAGGTCCCCTCCAGCCTGAGTTACCCTGTGATCCTGCCCACCTGCTGGGGTGCGCAGCCTCTGATGCTGGAGCGTAAGCAAGGGTATAAGGAAAGGCGAACGAAAAGTAACTGCTACAGGATGGATTTGCTTTCAGAAGGATTTTGAGGTACAGGAAGAAAAATTTCCAGAATTTGCTACTCCAGAGGTTGGTTAACCTTTAAAATTTTCTCAGGACAGTAGATTTTTTTCACTTAATTCCTCTCTAGAGTATGATCACATACAGAACAGGAACAGCAGGCAAAGATGCAGGTGCATTGTGCCGAGGCAGGATGTGGGCTTTTTTTCCACACATATATCGTGAATGTGTTTTTCTGATGTGGTATTGAGAACTCCTGAATCTCATTTAGACATCTTCAGCTGCACCCCAAGCCCTGTTGCTGCAGTATAAACCCCTCTTTCCTTCAGCAGACAGAGATATTCTGACTCTGAGGCAGACATTTCTGTTCAAGTCCATATTCATAAGAAGTATCCATAAGAAAAAAGAAAAAAAAAGGTAGACATTCACAACAAAAATCTGGCAGAGAGAAAATAAATATTTCTGCCCCTTCCTTGATTTGAGTAAATGTACACAGAGAAGCAATTAAAAAAGGCTTAACTTAAATTGGTTTTCCAGATGAACAATGGTTTGGATAGCAGTGATTGCGTATATAACATTTATCCCTTGGGTTAATGATACTCTCTTCCAATTCTCCTTAATCCCATTACAAAGTCAATAAATATTTCTTTTTTCCCAACACTCTTCTCCAGCATTGTTTAGAAAAAGGATGAAGAGAAGAGAAGAGAAGAGAAGAGAAGAGAAGAGAGGCGAGGTGAGGCGAGAGGAGAGGAGAGGAGAGGCTAAATTTAGAACTTGAGTTTGAGGAAGCTGCTATCTCTGGAAAATCTTTGCATTAAAATTGCTCATCTGATCTCAAACTTCCTCTCTCAATGGCATTTCAGCAGTTCACTCCAACGAGTGTCAGAGCCCATATGATGTGTTACACCTCACTGAGGGACTCTTGGCACAAAGCATCTAACAACATATAGCAAAAAATTCCAGTAGTGTCCTCTGCATCCCACAACCATACAAATACTACTCATTCGCGGAGCTGCTACAGCTCTTAAATGTTGGTTTCCTATCACTGCATTGGATTATAAAACATTTTGCAATCTTCTCCTAAAGATTTCTAGCTCCTCATTTTTCAGCTGCCAGTCTTTGAAATTTGACAGGAGAAAAGCCCTGTAGTCATTAGGTGCCTTTCTTTGACTATATATATAATTTGTGTATACATATACATATATATGTGTGCATGATTTTGTTGATCATACATATATATACAAATATATGTAGCTGTTCTTTTCAAAGCTACTTAGCGATACCCTAATTATGTAAATTATTAAGTCCATTTATAGCCATAATTACAGCACATAATCCATCCCAAAGACAACTGGATGGATTAGACAGAAAAAATTCTGTCTGATCTCTTTTATCTTAAAGATTTTGATGTCTTTTGTGGTTCCCACTGTATTTAGCTCATTTAGAAAATGTCTATCCAAAACAGCACAGTCAACTTTTTGCACATTTTTTAAGAATACCTCCGTTACAATACCATCAGAACACAATCTGGTTTTGTTACGCCCGTTGACAATCAACAAAGCTTTTTTTGTTCCTTGAACCGTGCTTATCAGCTAAACCACAAGCGGGAAGCACAACAAATGCTTTAGAACAATGCCATAAGATTCAGAAACTTTGTGATTGCTCCTGTCCAACCAGCTCTTTATGAGAACTGCAGGTCACAAAAGATTAAAATTCTGCCTTGACTGGGTCCATTTTTTAATAAAGAGGAGGAAAGGGGGCAGGGAGCCTTGGGAGGATCAGAAGAACAGATTAGCTGTCTACACTAGTTATGTATCATTAACTCCACTGAAGCTATTCATAGTTAAAGCTGAAAAATGCCCAAGTTGACATTCCTTCCTCCCATGCTGTCAGGGGGGAGGCCAGACACAAGATTTTCCACTTCATCTCCCAGTTTCCTTTTATATACAGGCTCTCAGCAAACTGCTCATGTTGCCACAACAGAGACCTTGAACCTTCAAAGCTATCTACAGAGACAGACCCTTATCCCTGATCAATATGGCTCAGCAAAGAGGCACAGGCTGCCCACACATATCTGTTTGCAGGACTGGGCCTTACGTTTTCAGTGACTGAATTTACCTTTCACAAAAGGGCAGAATGTCACTGCCAATTGGTGTCTTCAAAGTGAGTTTAAAAGCCTCATTTTCATAGAACAATAAGAATGGGGAGATGCTTTCTTTGGAAAGCCAGTCATCACTGTGACAGAAAACAGCTGTACACCCACCCCTGAATCCTTTTCTGCATCAGGAAGTAAGACCCAGCTAATGGCAGAGGAGGTGATTTTTCTCCGGAAGAGAGAGTTCTGCATTAGGTCCAGTCTGAATGTCAACATACATGACCTAAAGGAGAAAGAGCTACACTAGTTCATTTTCCAAATAATGTTAAGTAGTGATGAAGGACAAGAATATTGTGCAACTCAGAGCATGAGCAGAGAGCAACAGTGGACACTGATGAGGAGGAGTAGAAAACCTAAAAAGCATGACACTGATAGAAAGCAACATCGGAACGTGGAAGTTAGACACAACTAAGTTGTTTAAAAAAATGCTTAAGACCAAACAGTCTTGGCGGGAATGCCCTCATCAATTTTTTCCTCAATTTTTTTTTTTTAAGACAGGAGCTTAGCTGAGCCCGTGTGTGTCTCCACTGGCCAGAGGAGCTACCTCCAACAGAGATGGCTGCAGAACCAAGGCAAGATTGCTGTTTAGATTCAGCGCTGCCTCCAAGCTCCACCATGCAGCCCAGCTAATTTTTTTTTTAGATGCCAGATATCATTTGTTCAGGGGTACCAGTTAGTTCTTCTTATTGCTTCAGGGATCCCTGTATGCTTTTGCCATGTGGCATCCCACCCCTCTAAACCAAGTCTCTGCCCAACACTTACTGATCCATAATGTCTTCTTTAGAAGATCAAAGTGTCATTTTTAGAAATAAGGAATTGAGGAATTCATGATGTTCCCATCATGCTTTTCTTTAAAGTCATTCGGTTTCCAAGGGTATGCCTGCACTTTGTATTCAAGGAAGATGTAAACTTGTTCTGGTGAGGGTGCTGATAGAAGGACTGCCTCCCACAGAGGAGTTGCCTGTATTAAATATGTATAGGCTGACTAAACAAGATCCATAGGGAATATTAAAGTGTTTTAATAACCGTAGTGTAAGGACAAAGAAGAAGGAGGAATGTAGGTGCATATTAATGGCAAAACCAAAATGAAATAATATGATAAAACATCTTTGACATTTGCACGCTTGTGACATGATGTTAATACTAGACCTGAAGACAGCCAGAAGGGAAAAATTCTGCATAGACTAAGAAATGCTCCCTGTGGATGTCCACAGAACTATAACATATTCCTCTCAACTTCTTCCTCTATTTTTATTTACAAAGCCAATATAAGATTCAGAGATCCCTACTAAAACTCAGTTGTTCAGATGTGATTTATGAAACATTAACAACCGTGAATATATCCTAATATGTAGCAAGCCAGAGCATGCCTCTGCTGCATCATTTGTACTGAAAGCCTGATGGTCATGGGGGGAAAATATGGGGTCAGTATCCACATGATAAGAATGAAATTCAAATTGAATGCATTCATGTTGCCTACTCAGCAAGGCCACTCTTTGTGTTTTGCTTCACGAAAAATCACTCAGTGTTGATTACTAACACTGCAGCACTGATTATCCAGACTACAGGCAAGCTGTTTAAAGCTGAGAGGATGAGAACAAAACCCCTAAAAAGGGCCAGAGACAGCAAACAAATATCTCACCTCAGCTCCTGGGGACACAAGTGTCTTTGTGTATGACACATACAGGGTGTTACACACCATCACAAGTGAGTGGGACGTGGGGCTCAGCCAAGATAACATTTCTGTTCTCATTACCTAGGAAGCAAATTCAGATTTTGTCCATCTTCTATGTCAGATGGAGCTTGTTCAATCTAAACAAGGTGGAGGCAGGTCTATCCCCTCTAGTGTCTTTAGGAAGAGCATAAATAACATTCTGGAACATACTCCTTGCAAAGTCCCCTTGTTTCCTTCATGGGGATGGCAAATGCTGCCCTCTGCACACATACACACATGTTTCCTTCATGGGGACGGCAAATGCTGCCCTCTGCACACATACACATAGTCTCATATGTGAAACAACCAGGGAACCATTCACGAGGCAAACTGGGTGCTGGGATCCCTGCCAGAAAGAAAGGGCCCATCCATCTCTTGTGCCCAATACCGGACCCTTGAGCCTAGGGTCAAGCAGCCCACCATTTGCAGGACTGCACAGGCTGGGATGTCTCAGCCTTCAAAGCCAGGCAGCACTGGGAGGCCACTGATTCACTGTGGACATAGAAACTTTTTCACACGTTTTTTCTTGCATGCTGGAGAGACACACGTCTCTTCGGTAAGAGAACACTGGTCTCATGGGTATAAAAAGACATCCTCAGCATCCAAGCAGAAGGAATAATGGTGTGAGCTAGCTAAACCCCCCTCAGGCATGCTAGACCAAGCAGGAATACTGTCCATCTTCATTTAATTTTAGGCATCACAGACTGGAGATTTTCTTAACTTTTGTTTCTATCTTCATTATAATCAACCACAACCAACCTCCAGTACTCCTGGTTACACATTACTGTGAAGTTTTCTTTACCGTGTTTCATGTTGGCTATTCCCAGTACACTGTATGTTAATCTTTTTCAAAACAGACCTTGAGCTCACCCTAGAGTATAAGAAGGTTTGTTTTTTTTTCTTAAGGAAGAAATGCAGATGATCTCCTTCTAAGTAGACATCAATCATCTTTAAAGAAATTCTGTGTTGGATTGTTCCCTCTTTTTGTTTAGTTTCCCTTTTAAATAAGAAAAGAACATCTCAATCTGAATGTTATTTCAGTGATTGTCTCACATTAAAACCACAACTCAATAACTATGAAAGAAGGCAGGTGAGAAGAGAATTTCAAACCAAAGAAAGAGTTTGTCATGTTCTCACTAGCAAAAAGGAGCAGAAGAAATTTCTGCAGAAAAAAAGTAAAAACATCTCTTCACTGTAGGTCTTCTCCCTTCCTTACAGGAAGCAATTATAATTCTCTAGCAGTGCTTATTCCAAAGTCCCAATCAAGTCCTTCAGAGCACCACTTGTAGTCTGTGCCCTACTCTATCCCCAGCAGTGTTCCTCAACTGGTGATGCAGGTTTCAGTCCTCTTCTGACTGAACGCATGGGGAGTTTCACCTGAGCAATGGCAGAACCAAGGGCTCCTACAGACAAAAAAGACTAGAGTAGAACAACATGGTAGATATTTCAACTGACTCAGGCGCTACCTAGTGCCAAAACCACCAGAATAAAATTAGCTTATGCAGAATCCTCCCATCAGTATCCATGCAACCAGTGTTTCTCATTTCAAACGCATTACCCAATCACAACTTTACCTCAGGATTTGGGGTTTTTTTTGAAAACCAATGTTTTCTATCACCGCTCTCTTCTTGTATAATTCATCAGGCATTAGTAGAGTTTATGCAGTATTATCTTACATGTTTTCCGAAATATCCCTTTCTATAACTATGCCTGCAGTCCTCATATTGAGAAGAAGAGGGCTGGAGAACTTTCTTTTGTATTGTGAAGATCTATCTGCCATTTAAGTCTAGCTGAACGGTCAAATGAAATCCTTGATTTCTGATGCATTCATCTTGTTTGGCTAAATATTGGCATTATAGCTGCCATTTCTCAGTGTTCTTACCCAGTGGGCTGCCCATGACATGCAGAGACAAAAAGCCTGAAGCCCACATCTCTCTCACAGCCCAGGAGACAGGCTGATAGGAACTAGTCAGACAAGCTGGCAGGAAACAGGGATTTTCTTCCTGAGACTTTTTCCATCATTAACTACATCTTAAAGTGTCCAGAATCAAGATGTAAACATGCGGTAGGGGTCCAAAGTTAATCTTCTGTATATGCCATATGGACGACTTGTAAAACTTATAGAAATAGGTCTTCTCATGTTAAACTGAACCAGGTGGGTGTTGAAATGACTATGCTCTGCCTGTGATTCAGTCTCGTAGCAGTTAAAAACATTCCCAGCAAGCTATCATTGCTGTATGTCAGGACAGATCTTCCCTGAATACCAGACGGAGGCTTTGCACAGAATCTGACTGCAGAACAAGCATGACAGGACCGGGAGGGATCCCTGCGGACACACGGTTTCCGCCTTTCCACCAGCGGTGCAGCACGGTGAGCGAGGGGCTGCTGGAGACGTATCTGTGCTGCACCCCCAGCCTCAGCCGGGTTTGCAGCCATTTCTCTTAGAGCAGCCCCAAGGCTGCAGGTGTTACCTTTGGACACAACAGCTACCCAAGAAAGGTTGTGCTGTGCCCACCCACTCGCCCCCGCATCCCATCTCTGACTTGCCTGGCTGCTGTTTGGCTGGACCCAGGGATCTGCTTCCTTTGTGGCAGTCCTTGCCATTTTTAGCAGCTCTGCACTCTCCCCCACCACCCTCTTTGTCCCGATGTTCTTGAAGCCAATTTCATTATGCAACTTTCCAAAGCTCTTGGGCAATCTGCTTTCATTCTCCCGCTTTCGTTTCCTTATCAGTATTTATACTCTTAACTCCAGTACCTCATTCTTTACACACGGCATGTCCCTCTTTCTAATGCTTGATTACTTTTTGCACTCACTTATTCAGAGTGACCTTTTTCACTCCTAGTGTATTTATCGCTAGATGGCTCTCATAACCCTTGGGCATATTGTCATTTATCTTTCAACCCTTTCAATTCCCTCCCTTTCCAATTCATCTCTGCTTAGTATCCCTTTTGTTCCTCCAAATATTGTGCTGCTGAAAGCGAAGCATTTAAAATAGTAAAAAAAAAAAAAAAAAAAAATTGTTGCCTAGCTGCTTCCCCACTATTATGTTTCCAGTGGTTCCATTTCCTTAGAGAAAGAACAGCCAGATGCTTTCAATATGAATGACTTAAATGTTAGATGGAGGAAAACAGCAGCAAGGCAAAAACTGGAGGATGACACAGCAGAGGGGCTGGGAGGACAGCGTGGCTGCTGCCTTTGCCATCCAGCTGCCAGTGCAGTAAATGGCACAGAAACGTCAAAAAGCATCAGGCCACATACGATTCACCTGTCATATCTTCCCCAGGAGAAAACTAAGGCAAGAACTGATTCATTCTAGAGACAGTCTGAACACAACTTCGGTATCTTAATAACCTGTGACGTTTTTGAAGCAAAGCTTCGCGAAGTGGTGCAATCCTTAAATCCAGTCCTCACTTCTTCTCTCGTGCATTATGAAGGGAATTATCCACACCCTCAATTGGAAACCATATCATTCAGTTCTTTAATACAGCTTGTTCTATTTATATCTAGCTAAATCTGCTGCTAACATGCTGTTTTCAAAGTCACTTTATGAAAAATGGACTAGATTTTTTGTGATGATGGGCAAGGCATCTTTTGTACCATAAACAGAGTCCCAAAATCAAACTTGTTGGTTCTTAAGTCGAAGTGACAATTTGTTGCCGCCAAGCATTGTTCCTACTGAGCAGCCAAGGCAATCAAAAAGTCCTACCACTGTGTGGGTCTCCATTTCCATTTCAAGAGGTGAAGAGCGCACTTTACCTCCTCCCTGCCCTGGCAGAAGAGCTTGTCACCTCTTCCTTCCTGCAGGCAACATTTGGGAGGCTTTCTATGCTTAAATTAAGCCTCATAGGTTAGTGTAAGCCTCCTGTGTTCTTCTCTTTCTGCTTCTGCTGGGTTGATGCTAGCTGAGCTTCATGAAACATTGAGTTCTGAATTTAGCACTCCAGCATTGTGTGCACCTCTCAGGACTATTGTTTCAGGCTGCCTGCAGATTCAGGCATGCACCAGCTTGCAATTACATTCATCTTGTCAAGTTTTCCCTTGCAACTATAGCTGTAGAAACTTGTATTTTATTACAAATATAAGTTTAAATAGTGATCTAATCTGAACCAGCGCTTTAAGCAAGGGCATGTAGTACCTGTGGTTTAACCAGCAGAGACAGCTGTGTAACATGCAGGCAGCAGCAAGTCCCATGGCTGCTAGTCCCGTTTTCCTGCTTTTGCCCTAATATAACAGTTTCATTATCATTGGACAGCAGCAGAGAGGAATTCACATGATATTCTCCTTAAAGCACAATGAACACTAACATGCTACAAGCTTCATTGGACTGCAACTATGGATGAAGTATTTCAGCAATTCTATAAATATATTTATTTGTCAATTTTTTTGCCATTCTCATTAAATGAGCATTTTACCCTTTTCATATATTTGGGTTGGATCAGAAGTGTTAAAGTCCTGTACTGTGTTTCAATGTCTAAAATAATACAGCACAAGCAAAGTACCAGTGTAAAATAATGAAATATTAATATCCTGTTTGGAAACTGTGTGATTCAATCAGTGCTACGCTCATCCACTGAGTTACATGCAAAGAATCTAGCATCCCCAAATGAACTCGTTTCATTTTCTGAGTATGTATGTCCTGCCTTTTTTTGGGGGGGACAGAAATTATACCCCATCAACATCCATTGCTTTTAGCCATGGTCTGATGAGGCAGGTTAGCCTAACAGAGAAAATATCATGCTTTTCCTTCTTCTGTTTAGTTGTTCCTTTGCTCTGTGCTTTTCATAAACCTTCTTGCGCTGTCCAACTAGAATTTTTCCTTTATTCAGCTATTGCTTTATTTCTAGGGAAAAAATAATTGTGTATTAGAGAATAAACAAGAAATACTATTAAGAAGTGGTTCCTCAGAGTCAAAAGAGGTGACTAAATTCAGGAGCCCATGTGAGTGACCCTGTTTTGGCTGCACCCAGAACCAGCCATCGCTCCATGGACTCAGGACCAGCTGGTTAGCTCACAGCCCTTTTGGTGACCAAGTCTCTGGTTTCAGTACCTAAATGAAGATGCAGGATAACGGGAGTTAACTCCAGAGCCATCAGCTCCTACGGTTCAGTGACACCTGCACACTTCCCAAGCCCTCACATGGGCTCTGATATGAAACACGTTTCCCACTGCAGCTTCTGGTGACACATTTTTGCTGTCACGCGACTGCACGTCCAAGCCCACCCTCATGACATAACCTGACAGTGGACAGGCAGAAGCTCAAGGAAACTTAATTTGCATGTTTAAAATTCGCAATGGTACAGGAAGCAAACTACAGATTATCCTTCTCTGTATCCAAAACACCCACCAAATATACCAGGTCTCCTTGTCTTTGGGGAAAAAAACGTGGATCATAAGGACCGAGTGTGGCAGGTGCAAGGGTATAAGGACAGTGGCAAAGCAGTGGTTAAAACCAGGATTTGAAACAATTCAAGTTTCAAGAGTTGGAGGACTTTCATATGTGTTTTAATTGTAAACTTACTTAGGAATTCCCAGACTAATTTCTATAGGTTGAATTATTCAGAAAATTCTGTTTCCTCTCAAGGATTCTTCCCTTAGGTAATTGATAAATATTTATAACCAGACTCCCTCTTAATGAAGATTTTTGCCTGGGAATAACAATTAAGAGTCTTTGTCAAAATCCCAAGTTGAAAATAACTGTCATTCAAATGTTACTGTTTTTGAGTATGTGTAAAATATTGCCGTCCAAGATCCAAGGAAAAATCTTTGTTGGCAAGTTGTTTGAAACAATGCCTAACTAAATGTGAAGGGGCTTGTCTTAACAGCATACCAATGAGGTGTAACTGGCAATCAGGTGTGACTTGTTTAACAAATTAACAATATGTTTCTCTAATAGGAAATTCGTTGCTTCATATTCAGCATTGAAGATTTGAGCTACTTAAAAAATCTACAGAGACTTTCAACATAATTAAGGTTAAATTTACTTTGAAATTCATGACGGCCATATAAAAGCAAACTAGCAATATTGTACATCTGGAAAATCACACTTTCATGAAATTCTTTAAGCTTTTTGTTAAGGGTAACTCATTTACACCTAAAAAATAAATGAGAATTCATCAAACTGTCAGTAACAGATGTAACTAATTCTGAGGGGTTTTGTGTTAAAAAATCAGATGTCTTAACCATATTCTTATTTGATTTGTAAATATTTCTGTAGATGAGAGGGAGAGGAATTTGAGGTTATACAGATAATCATAATTCATTCCATGCTAAGCTACTGATCTGCTCCTGTTTGCTAATTCCACAAATTATTGCGGCATTTATCAACTTGCTGCGAGTGGCCATTTCTGAACAAGTTTGGTCTAATCATAAATTTGTATGCTTACTCAGCTCAGTAAACAGACATCTCTCCCTCGCCCATCCAAGCAGCTGAGATGTGATGGCCTCTGTGTCAACAGGTTACCTGTTTCCATAGTCTGCATCTGCTCCAAGTATCCCAAAGCTGCAGAAATACTTGATGAAGAACCATAGACTGGAAGAGCTTTCATGGAGGCTTGTTACTTTACAAATCCTGAAAAATGCTTTTGTTGTTCTTGCTGCTGTTGTTTTATCTCCAAACATCTGTATGCTTGCTGCTGTTGTTTTATCTCCAAACATCTGTGTGCTATATGGTGTTGAAAGATACATAAATACACTTCCTCCCTTTTTAGCAAAGATGCGCATTATATGGTAAACATCTAAACATGTTTAAAGAAAACATGACAAGTGTTCATGAAACGCACCCATAAAAGACCATCTTCAAATTCTAATTTCCAAACCTACCAGTGTTAGATTCCATCTTTTTTCTTAGCAAAACTATTGATCCAAATGGACACAGGTCTCTGAAAAAGCCACCTCCATTTCAACCTGTGCTTTAGTTTTTTATGGATAGGCAATAAAGCTTATAAAAATTATTTGAAAAATCCACATTATGGAGAAAATGAATAACCAAAAGACACTAAAAGGAAACCCCACTTCGGAGCATACCATCATGATGGACCTCCTGAGGAGGAGAGGATTTCTGATGAAATACTCTAAATACATCCTCTGCAGAATGGGAAAGTCTTATAAATGCATTTCTATTAGTGATCATTTTAATTTTGTTAGTCTTTACACGGAAAATCACAGACTAGTAAAGGAATTCAACCCCTCTTCTGGGCTGTCTGGGTTTTTTCCCAGGTGAATTGTACTTCTAAATCTCCTAAGAAACAAGCCAGCTACAACTTCCCTTGAGAGACCATTCTCACCCTAAATTTATTTGTTGTTTATAGTCTGAAAGTTTTTCACGCGGTGAGTCCTAAATGTTCCTTTCCCTTGTGGAACAGGAACCCTCCCTTTTTCTGCTTTTATCCCCTTTGGGTACCTGCAGATTCCCACCCTCCTTAGCATGTTGATTCCTTCCACCTTTCCCCACAACATCTCTCCTCACTGCTCTTTAAATTCTTTCCAGCTCTTCAGTATCACTACAGGGACTGGGTTCATCTCACTTACCTTAGAATAGCTGAAGCTTTAATGATCAGTTAAAACAAGACCCCTGCGTTAAAGGCGGTAAAAATTAGACGAGTTAATCCCAGCACAGGTGATCAGAAAGGATCACAGCATCATCAGCACGGCAGCCTGCTTCCCTCTTTTAATAATATTTAACATGATATGTTTAGTTTACGTTGAAGAATCCTGTATGTCACGGTACACTTATTTAATAATAGCCTTGTTTTATGTGGATGCTTTTTTTCAGAGGAGAGTGAAAGATCATATAATTACCTCATTGGCCCAGAATCAAACATTTGCAGGAAAAAAAAATAGAATTGTAGAAAGTATGGCCAATTTTTAGCTTTTCAACAAAAAACAGAGAAATTAATGTTTATCAGACATTTCACTAAGAGTCACAAGAGTTTTCTGTTAAACTCAACAAAGATTGAAGGGTTCTTAGTATTTAAGATACTATATGAATATATCATATGTCATAAAATGCATGCAACATAATGCACATTTTACTTTCTTTTAAGTCAGCTTTCTTCAGTTTGAGATGTTACATTTTTTCCAAGCTAATTTTTAAAGCCAAATTCCATGATGGTGAAAGCAACATGGACTGAAACTAAAACATTTATGTCTTATTATAAAGCTGAAGACAGCGTACTACATTCTTCTGTTTCTGATTCCAGCAATGGGTGCTGAAAGTTTACAGGGGCATAGCATAGCAGAATACCTAGCAGTATAAACAAAAAGGTAATACTTAGGCAAGGTCCTAATGTTAAAGAATATTATTGTATTTAATCCACATATACAGAGAACAAATCTGAAACCATTTGAAATATTTTTTAAAAGAAAAGAGAATTTGTCCCTAGGATTTATTTTCACAGAAAAAAAAAAAATCTTTTATGATAAATCATATGAAATATCCTGAGAAAAGCCAGTCAGTGCAGGTTCTTCCAGTACGGAAAAGACAAGGGCTTATTCTAACCCAATGAACATCTATCAGAGTTGAAACCATATCATAAGTTATTAAATCCTACTGCTCCTGCTAAGTGTGGGAGGTCTTCTAATTACATTATTCTACTGATGCTATTAACTTTTATGAACTTAAGACCAAGTTTGGCTTTCAGGTATATTCAGGTAACTCCAATGACATCTGTGAGAGCTCTACAAATACAAGACATGATTTTAGTCTGATCACTGATTTCTGACCACATTACCATATCTCTGTCTTGAAAACTCACTCACAGAGGAAGTTAGACGAGTCCATCTGGTGCATGTATAGAGAGAGAGACACATAGACTTGTAGATAAATATGTTTCTTAGAACTCCTAAGAAGAGATCCACACTAACAAGATGTTCTGGTGCTCTTGGACTGAAAAGGTCCAAATCCAGAAGATGCTGAGTGTCCTGCTTGTCCACTGCAATGATCTCCCTTCAGTCCCGGAGGTGGCCACATCAGTCAGCAAGAACTGAGCACCTCTCTGCCCACCAAAGCAGATGTGAGATGGTGATTCTCAGACAATTATGAAAACTAAAAACCAGAGAGCCCCTTTTTGGTCACTCACTACATCCCAATAGCAGTACAGGACCTCAAATGCCAGAGGAAACATCTGCCGCAATACATTTAACCTATAAAAGTAGAACAAACTCGGTGATACATTTTAAATTCTTTAGAATCATTGTTCTCTTCATAGGTATATAGATTTTTGTTTTTCAAGCCTTGATCACCAAAGACTTGCTCTGGCATGGTGCCATGTAGCTCCAGACTTACACTGTATCGGCAGATACGTACTGACAAAGTTTTGTGTAATGTTACGTCCTGTGATTTTTAAGGACAATACCATATAATCAATGAGATACAAATCCTATACATACTCAGGGAGGAGGATGTGCATATGTCTTTGTGTGCATATATTTACATGTATGCACATGTCTGTGTGTATCTACACATATGTATATGTATGCACATAATGTAATCACAATATAATAAAGATTTTAATAAAAAAAATGAAAAAAGTTTTAATAAAGAGTTTCGTACTCTCTAGTCTCCCTTTATAGTTCCTCTCTGTGTATTTGTGTGAATAGAAGAATAAAGCATAGCTACTGTATTTACTCTGGAGGTTTCATCATGCAAACTAAAAATCTAAATTAATAAACATGTTTTGCAAAACATGCCGGAGGTCATCCCCAAGTAGCCAGTGTTGAGACTACAATGCCAGATTAATACTCAGGCCAAACAGATCAATTCTGCAAGGTTGTCAAATATTGCTTGATGTCATATATTAATCAGTCTTTATACATTTCAGATGGAAAAGGGTTCTCCCCAGAAATACTGCATATGGGAAATCCCATAGGAAGTCATCCCATAGGAGGCCTCATGAATCCCTAGGTACATTAACAAAATGTATTACACTGTAAAATTTGAACTACAGCATCATAAGAGGGAACAGTTTGTTTGAAAAAGGTATCTGTCCACTGATCATGGCAATTCTCTCTGTTATGACTGTGATATCACCTAGTTTTTACACTCTTTTCAGCCCATAGCACTTACACTACTCTGATTTTAAAAATCCAAAACCTGATTTGCTATGGAAAAGATAGATGAGCCTGAAAACTGAACTGACCATTTCTGTCTTCATCACAGCACAGAGTGTGTCAACTGAGAAATGCAGAGCATGCTGGTAGAAGACAAGATGTTAGTAATGAGCCAAATGAATCCCTGGTGCAACTTCACTCACTTCATTAGAGTTATCCCCAGGATAAATTTGTCCCAGCCTACTGAAGACACTAAAAGTTTTGAGCTGAAGAGAATAGCAGTACATGGCAATATGACAGTCCTTCCCTGAATATTTAGACTGGATTGTTAAACCACTGAATCTGATTCCAAATTATGTTTGCAGCTTGTTTTTGATACAGTCTCTTGAATCACTTTTACAATTCCAGAAAGTGTTGCATGATCCAGCCAGCAACACAGTGCATTAATAAGCAATGAGCTATGCAGTCCTGTCAAAACAAGCTCATTTAGTAAGTTGGCTGCTGGGTTTTTGCAACCACTAGCTAAACTTTGGCAATATAAACAGGGGCACCTACAGGGAAGTCCCACAAGCTGTCTGTATTTTAAAAGATTTAAGGACTTATTTTTAAACATATAAATAGGACTCAGCATCAATTTTCAGCAGTGCAAGTACAAAATAATTTTCCAAAAGTCTCACAAAAGCTTTATTGCAATGATTAGGTAGAAAGTTTCTTCTCATGTGATAAAAAAAAATTCCTGTAATATAAAGCAAAACTGATGCTTCCTGATATATTGTTAGGGTCATAAAACCTGACTTCAGTTTTTCAGGACTGTAAACAAAGTAAGGCACTTTGATGCTCTGATGATTGGATGGTAATTAGAGGGCCACACAAGTTCATAATATATATGAAGAGCATAATACGTTAAAAGTCCCTGTTTATGAATAGCTCGCTGATCACTTCTCCAGTGACTCAACCAAGCTTGTTCATGAAAATTAAAAGGTACCGTGCCTAGCCTTTCTTTGCAAGACTGCAAGGACGCACCCAGGCTACCCTGGGCAAACACTAGTAAGTCCCATCCATCACCACAGGTAAGAAAGAGAAGTGCTAGAAACCACTAAAACATTTGAGTCTAAAGAAATAATTTCAATGGATGAAGCTTTGAATGTATTTATTTGTCTTTGTAAATATATATATGCATATTTTTAAAATCCCTTTATACTTGATGAAATTTGTTAGATTTTATTTATTTATCACCAGACCTGGAATTTCAGAGGCTGTGGTAATCCCACTCAGAGGGAGTGTCCACCTGTTAACATCACCTTCCCACCGTCTTCGTCTAAGAGTAGAGTCCCAGCTGTTTCTACATCACCAGTGGACAGCAGCAGTAACCTGGGTGGCTTTTGAAACTACCTGCTTGGTCAGGAAGCAGGTGAGCATTTTTCTTGCCTGCAGACGCTGCCTCCCCAGCTGCAGCCTTTGCCATCTGAAAGCTGCAGTGCCAGTGCTCCACCTATAACCCATCTGGAAAAGAGCTCTTTCACAACATCATCTCCACTGGTAAGTGTCTCGCCATGAGGATATTGTACTTGAGCTCTGTGAGCACACATGGTCTTTCTGAATGCGTTACCTTTGGCCTGTGAAGCTTTAATTCGTTTATTACCTGCCTGTTGTGGAAATGATCTCTCTCCATGAAAGAAACACTGCTTCAGCCTCATTACTTCCATTACATATGTTAGAATGCAAGGCTTTTCACATACGGCCACCAAACATACCTGTCTGCAATAAGAACACATTGGTGTCTGTAACTAATAGATTCGAGTTCTTATCTTTTCCCTGGGCCCTTTTCCACACTACGCTTCTGCAGAAGCAGGTCCATGCAAGGACCACTGGGGCGAGAAGAACAGGTGAAAGTCAGCATTAGTAGAGCTCAGACTCTGACCTTATATCTAAATATATACTATAGATAACATCTACTCCCTAGACAGTTAGCTGTAGAAAAGGAACTGGGCCCTTTCATTTTCACCAAAGTACTCAGGTTCAGAAGCAGCAATATTCACTTTAAAACAAGAAATTAAAAGCACCCTTTTGAGAAAGACAGTGACTATTAATATTACTTTCTAACTGCAGTCCTGGCTGTAATACTGTGATGCCAGCAGTTTTTATCTAATGTCCAAACTGTGTAAATGTATATGTATTTTTTCAATGGCTAGTAGTATAAAACCTTGTATTTTGTTCTATTATGTAAACTTTCCCATTCAGGTGACAGACAATTTATTGCAGCACTTCGATGGATTGTAATGGCTGTAGTAACTGTGCAGTTAAGTGCTGTTTCTAAAAAGTAGAACTGGCAAAATATTTAATGAAACATTTGGCTTTCTGTGCGACAAGATGAGAGCACCCTGTTGTATGCCAAATCAATCTGATTTTGCACAATATATCCATTCAAGCAGCAATTCTGGAGGCTGGAGAGCCAGAGTTGCTGAGAGACTAGATTTTCTAGGCTGTAGAGAAAATACTACTTCCAGATGTAATTTCCAAGTACTAAGAAGTGCCATTTACTCTGGGAGACATGGATTTGCCGCATGATTTGGACAAATTCTGTGGAAGCTCTTCAATCTTTGCTGAAAGTCTGCAAGAATTTTCTTCAACATTACTGCTGCTACTGTGGGCTTAACACTGTAATATCAATATTTAACACTTCTAATTTCCTATGAAATGTATATACTGCAATCATATTCTACAAGGTGAGACACACAGATTGGGTAACTGCTGAGAATGAGCAGCTAGTTCCACGTTACATGTGCAAGAGTCATGCAAGGATTTCTTTTTTTTCCTCTCTTTTTTTTTTTTTTTTTGGAGGTGGGGGTGTTTTCTTGTTGTTTAATGCTTCTTTTTGGCCAATTTCCACTCCATGTTCAATTTTAAGGCAATTCATTTCCATGCATTTCAGGAGTACAGAACTTGACAGGGGCAATCTTTCATCTAGTGTCATTAAGGAAAATATTACAATTATCGCTTCATCCAGACAAAAATCCTTTATAAATTTCTTCCATAAATAGCTGTAAGAAGGAATAGAGCATCATTAAACTCTTAGCACATACCATTCTACTGAAGTAAGAGCTGATCCCAGTGGGTCCTGGATCCCACAATTATCTCAGATTTCTGGCCCTGAAAAATCAGCTTAGGGGAGCCTTTCTACAAGTTTCTTCATACCAGACTTTACTACGCATTGTAGATGTGCCTGGAAAACACTTGCAGAGTTCACAAAATCGGCTCTGCTGAGTGGAAAAGAAAAGCAGTGAGAAAGCTGCTGAGCTCTGACATTGCCATGTTCTCATTCTAAGAAAGCAGTAATAAACTATTGGTTTTAGAGGCACCACTGTTGTCACCTGCAATGTTACCAGTACCTTTATCACGCTCAGAAGTCTCTCTTTGGCCAAACAATTACTAAATGATGTCATGGGATTGATATTTTTAGATGGTGTCTCAAACCTCTCTGTGATGCTGGAAAATCTTTGCCGAGACCAACACACCAACTGGAAACATTCAGAGACTGGAGGCTAAGAGGAACAAATCTCCACAGCCTGAAATCAAAAGTTAGCCTCCACTGCCGATGGAGCAAGCAGTGCCATGTCCTCTGGCAGGCGAGCACGGAGCAGGCTGGGCAGTGGACAACATGGCAACCCGGAAGAATTAGCATGGAAATTTAGAAACCTTTTCTAGATCATGCCTGTGGAACACAGTACTGTGCAAAGGTCAACATGTGACAACAGCAGCCACCAAGGCTGCAGTGAGTTGAGTGGGCAGTGTAACGTCTTCGTGTGCTGCAGGCACAAATGCCAGGGGAAACAAAGCACTCGGCACAGGAGGAAACCCAGACAGCCACCTCCCCACAAGCAGAAATGACTCGTAGGTATGTTCCTATCGGCAGACCGTGCTTCTAACTCAGTGCAATTTTTTCTTAAGGGTATCCGGAAGATTATAAAAAGTGGCAAAATCAGTCTGAGGCCACCCAGAAGCTCTTTGACCCTCTCCGAGGAATTTTCAAGCCAGGCTGTTGCGGTGAGTATTAATAAGTCTCCTTTCAGCTTCAGAGCATCGCAGGAACATGGACTGGGCCAAGAAGGCTGTGTAGAGATTGCAAAGTCACTCTGCAGCAGCAGCAGCAGTGCCGTGAGCGAGAGGGACCCTGGATTTCTGCTGGGGTGTGACTGAGGCTGCGGCTGCGGCACGGCTGAGCCAACTCCCCGGCCAACTCCCAACTCCCTTTAAGCAAACAAATAAAGCAAAACAAGATTTGCTTAGTGCTGCTACCTCTTGCTCTTTCACAGCTCCTAGGATCCTTTTTTTGTTGTTGTTGGTTTTCTTTTAATTGGAAAAGAGCTGGTATTTTTCATAGTCTCATAAATTTTTAAATAACCCCTAAGCTTAATAAAGTCTTTTCTTCTGCTCTGTGTTCATAACACCTGCATTTAATCAAGCCAAACTCTCCTTTTTTCCATCTTTTGCATGGCTTTCCTGCATGTGTTCAAAAGGACTTGCGATGCCCTTCCTTTGACTCAATCCTTTATAACTGTTTTTTGCAGATACCACCAGTTCAATGGTTGTCACCCAAGACAAAAACATTTCTGGATTTGAATTCTCAAAAACGAGCCATTGAAGACATACCCATTCCAAGAGAAAGGATGAGTCATCTGGAAAACAGAAGATAAAATACAAAATGTCCAGCAATAATTAAACTTTCACTTTGTTGTAGAAAAGACATGGAATTAAAAAGAAATTAAATATGGCTTGCTTTTGAATCCAACTAGCTAACTACCTTTTTGAAGAAGCTTAAGGTTCTGCTGCATTCTGAAAAGTGATTCCTTATACTTCTTCTAAACATTACTTGCTGGAGTAATCTATAGAAATAAGTCAAAACTGCATGATCACTTCTGCAGGGTACATTGTTTTGGACCATTGTTGTAGAACAACACAGACATTTCACTCCAGAGGGGACATGTTGCGCACGTAAAAGTAACATCATTGCAAGAAAAATCACAGGGGAGTGGGCAAAGAAGAGATCTCAGGAAAAAAATGGGGTTTGATCTTCTTATCTATTCATTAAAAATGTTTTTACTCAATTATTTTGTACATTGAAGGAGATACCACAAGCAGAGAAGCATGAAATTCAGGGGGTAATTGCCCAGGGAGGCAGCTCATTCCTTCCTTCTGGTACAATTTTGGCAGGAAAGTTAGACACAGCACAATAAATCCACAAGTGGATATCAAATAAAAGATGTTGCTGCATATGAGGCAAATGATGACTCCTTAGAGAAAGAAGATCAAAAACAAGAAAATGGCACTAATTTAAAGCACTATAAGAATAAAATTGTTGATTACTCTTTAAACCATTAATAGAGCTGAAAAACTGGAATTCAAAGCAAAAGAAAACAAAATAGTGGCTAGTTGTTCTCTGCTAGAGCCACTGAAGGCTTAGGTATAACTGGAGTAAACATCCCAATCCAGAGTGAGGAAGTAAATCACCTGAAGGGTACAGCAGCATTTCAGAAAATCAAGTTGGAAGCACTTGTGTATCTGTGTGTAATCTGACTTGGCCTCTGTTCTCCAAACAAGACGTTCCTCAAGCTGCTGTGGGCTGTGGGCAAACAGCACTATTTTCTTTTGGAAAGTACAGACCATTCTCCACATACATCCAGCCAAGTTACCAAGTTGCCACCAAAACTGCAAACGTTTCAGGGGGAACAAAATGGATAAAAATCGAAGGACAAAAGTTGGGAGATGCATTATGAAAAAATAGCCTACAGTGTTTCCTCAGTCCTACTTCATACAGTCCAGGTCTGACAACTGAGCTAAATTCAGATTTGCCTTACTTGAAATCAATAGGTCAAATAAGGGAACAAAGTGCTCCTCATCAGAACTGAATGTCTCTGAATTTGACTTCTATGCTTTGTTTCTGGCACCTAACAACTTCTGTCTGCAGTAACAACAGATTTCTCAGAAATACAATCGAAGAGCTTTAGGAATTTGTTTGCTAACTGAATGAATTATTATTGTACAAAACAAGTGACTCATTTCCATGCACTTTCACATTTTTCTCAATCACCTCTTTCAGAATTGGCATCTCTCAGTTTAAGCCTAATAATGTCATAAATCATCACACGAAAGATCTGGGGCTGTTCTAATTTGCAAGACAGTTTTCCCAGATTGCCTATTCTCTCTGGGTTTTGGGTTTTTTATACATAATAAAAAAAAAAACCCAAACCTTGATTGTAAGGAAAACTACAACACATGAACAAAAGATTTAAATGCTATCCCATTTGTTCCCACAAGCACACATGGTCTGATTTGAATTTCACATTGGTTTAACCTGTACGGTTCCCATCGAATCATAATATACTCTGGTGTGAAATCAAAGCAGGCCTGTAATAGGTAGCATAGCCAGAGGGAACTAGCGAAACTTTAAAAATTTAATATCCATTGTTCATTTCAGTTCATCACTTGCATTATTAGCAGCAGCTGTTCTACTACAAACCACATTTTCCTACCCTTTGGGTATGCAGTGCTGCATCTCTAAATAGCTGCAAAACGTTGATGTAGCCTGTTGAGAACAACTGACTGTCATCTAAGGTTGCTGGAGAATCTTGGCAAGATCCATTTTGTCCTCTTTCTTTCAGAGGGTGCTTTGTTTGAAATTTCTCCACCTGCCTATTCACAAGTGCCTTTAAAAATATTGTCTTCAAATATTAATAGAGCTGCTGCTTCACACCGCAGCTCCAGTTAAAATCCTGTTTATCCATATCCCATACAGCTTGGTGGCTCTAACAATATATTTTCAAAACATATGTCTATTCTATGTTACAATCCTACAAACCTTTACTGATCTATCCCACAGCTGAAACAAAAAAAATTCAGACAGAGAAGATATTTCTTCCAATCATTGCACTATTTTCCCTAGAAAAGGTGACATGCAGAAGGAACAAAGGGACCAAGGAAGGAAACTGCAGACCAATGATTTCTAAAAGACTCATAAAATGCTTTCAGCCAGGGGAAAAGAGAAAGGGAATTGAATTCTATTCAAGTTTGGGGTGAAGGTTTGGTAGGCTATTAGAAGAGATTATATTTGAATCATTCTGCTTTGTCCATCCTTAACCTAAGTATTTTCATCTCATGAAACAAAAATATTCATTGTTTTCTTGAGATATTTCTATTTTCATTTCTAGCCAAAGAAATATTATGCCGTAAGCCACAGATTAACTGTAAGTAAAGAAGGGAGTTTTAAAACTACATAGGCCCCACAAATCTTGGCTAATAATAAGCCAGATATAATAATTATACACCCAGACCATCAAAACCACTGTCATACTTCCCATCTATGTCATTATGCAAACTAACATTTTCTTTCAACTTTTTTCCTCGCAGTTGTCTTTCCCTTCCTTGGCAGAAAGACTTGCTATGCTAGCCCTCAAATTAGAAGTAACGTTGCAGTGGAAGGAAAATCCCAGATCACCAAGTGAAAATTCCAACTATGTCTGATAATCTCATCCATAAACTGTGCCAGCTCCACCTTATTCCTACTGGAAGGCCTTTCCAGAACCTCACAGTTCTCATGGTCAGAAACTTGCCTCCAGTTTCCAGACTGAACTTTTATTCCTCTGGGGTGCCTTCCCACCCAGATGTATTTGCAGACAGCATTCATATATCCCTTCTCAGCTTTTGTTCTGTCAGGTTAAATAATCCTAGCTCTGCCTGTGCAAAATACTTCTATTCTTTGATCACACTAAGAGGACCAGTTTCAGACAAAAGTCCCTTGACCTAAGTTTCCTATAGCTAAGCAAACCATTTTTCTCTATTCATTTTAATATCCTTTTCCAGTTCTAACTTAGCTGGACTTCCAGCACTATTCTTTCTACACCAGTAGTCCCTACCTTGTGAAAGCCAGCTTTATTTACTCACTAGTTTTTCTCCCCAAAATAGGTTCTCCATTTATTCCTAATATCTTTCTGATTTGTAAGGACCAAGTCTAGCTTGGGAAAGAGCTTCTTGACAGTTTGCATACTTCTGACAGAAAGACATTCCCGGAGTCCTTCACAGTTAGTTCCCAAGTTCCTCAGTCTGGGCTGACTACATTCACTTATTCCTTTAGTAAGTTGGGTTCCCTCTTGAAATTGTGAATCCCAGCAACAGAGTTACCTTTGCACCGAGTTCTTTGTTCATGTCTAAATGATTTTGATCAAAACTTGTTCTAACACTTTGCAGTTCATTGCAGACAGGAGTAGTTAAGATGACTATGTTACCTTATTTCAATACCTCTCTTCTCTGAACAATGATGTACATCAATACTGGTAGTTCAGTCACGACTGCTATCCCAGCAGGTTTCTGTAGCCTCTGAACCATCAGTGTCCCATACAGCACAGCAGCATAAGTCCCTCCATTTTATTTGCCAGTCTCTGGCATTTAAGCGTACCTTGAGATGTAGCTGGGACTCACCATTCCCGCTGGCTGCTGAGCAACACTTCTGCCTGCTCTCTCCTAAGCAGTGATATGCCCTTACTGCTGCCATTTTCCTTTCCTCATGTAGAAACGTCAGGAGGGATGACTATGAACCTCTTCCAGCTTTCTTCCCTCCCACTTTCTAGTTATGTAAGTTTTTCTTATCAGATGCAGGAGTCTTGATACCAGAGTATAATTTCATCAGATTTTTAAGGAATGGGGAGTCTGTTTTCTGTGATTCCACAGAAATTACAAAACTTGTTTCTTTACAGTAGCAGAGGCTGGATTCATTGATCCAAAGGTCCACTCCAATCTAATATTGCAATGGACAAATATCCCAAGATCTTACAGCCTTGGGCTATCCGTTGAACCGCATTATCCTCTCACACCTTCACCCTCTTCTCAGGGCTAAAAATCACCTGAGCCATCACTTCCTTGGTCCCAAGGTCACCTAGTAATGTCATTTGTCTTGATGTGAAGGTGAGCCACGAATTCTTCCCCATTCCCTTGCACACCCCTTCTGAGCTGCGGTCTATAGCTCCGGTCCTCAGGGAGCTGCCATCCTCAAAGAAAACGCGTGCTTCATTTTGTTGAACATTGAGCCAGTGTCCCATCGCTTACCTTCCCTCGTACTGATGCACTGCGCTCACTTCACCCACTCCTCTGTATATATTCTCTGCTTTTTATTCACAGTCTGTTACCTTATTCTCTCCTGGAGTCTTTATCCCTAGCTATTTCCATTTTCCTTTCCTCTCTTCTTCTGAAACTTGCTTCTCTTATATCTTCTTTCTTGCCCTGTTGCCTTTTCTTTCTGCTTGCTTATCCTCCTTCTTCAGTGCAGAAAACATTTTGTCTGTTCCTCAAACAAAAAACTTCTTCGTTGTCCAAGCTCTACTTCTGCCTTTGCCTTAAGGGAATGTACTTCTATGAAATACCTCTTTCAAAGGACATTTGGTTGGCTAGTACACTATGTATCCACAAATTTTGATCTGTTTTTGCAGTTTCCTCTCCCTTTTTCTCCTTGTTGTTTTCAAACTCTTTTGAATTCCATTGTTACCCATGGCCTTAAATTTTCTCACCCAAGAACTCTTTCCGGTGACATTTCATAAAAAAAGTACTTTCCTCAGGTAACACCTCAGCAACAGTGTTAGCCTGCCGCTTATTCACACAATCAATATATAAAACACCAAGCATGGGAATCCCCAAATAAGTTCTGCAGGTCACTGCTCTTTTGGGCTGTCTCCGTCCCTAGTGACTTGGATTTTTGATACTTTTAGCTAAGCCATTCCTGTCTCCTTCAACAGTTGAATATTCATTAGCAGCAATTAAAGACAGGAAACCTAACTCCCTTAGCTACAAGACCTTTGACCTCTCACCACAGACAAATACAAAACTACCTTTAAACCACAGATGACAACTAGACCTTCTCATTAAGAACTGCGTCCAAACCACTGAACCTGCAAATGATGAAGTGAAACCTAATAAACCACTAAGCTAAAGAAAATGCCAGTTAACTTACTCCCCAAAATACAAGAAATTCTTTATCCTCCACCAAGGCCAATTCGCACCCAGACACCCCTGTTTACTGTGCTCCCATGAGTGGGTTCTTTTATGCCATGGAAAACCCAAGGTGCAATACAGAATGTCCAAAACTGTTGGGGTTTTTTGATACATTGCTTCATTAGATGGGTAAATTCACGCTTCTGTCCAGATTTTCAACTACATCTCAGCAGCAAGCACAAGAGATACTGTGGACTCAGGAGTGCAACCATATGATACAAAATATTAGGAAGATAATATTAACTGACTTTAATAACAACCATAGGTTAAACAAGGACTGTGTTACCATTACAGAGAGAAAACAGGCAACTTTGGTAACATCTTTGCGCATACAAATGAGAAAAAAATAACCTAAGGCCCATTTTGTTTATTTATTATTGCCATCGAAGTCATTATGAAACGCTGTGACTTTCCATAGCAAAGCCACATAGTGCAAATGTCATTAATTCCTTTTCCTTCCTAATCCAAAATTAAGAACATTAAAATGCATTAAATTCAAGACATTATAATTTAAAGGGAGATTTTATAAAGGCTCTTTGGTAGTCAAGGCTATATTGGTATTTCCATTCTATTTTTTAAGTGCTTATAAATCAGCCATAAATGCTGCTCGTTTTGGAACCTGCTATCCAAGTTTTCAAGCCACAACCGATCATTCATTATATCTTTTCCTGAAAATGTGATTCAGATCAATCTTTCAGCTGGGTGAGGTGAGTTTTTGGATGCTGGTGATCTGAAGCAGTGTGCCAGAAGGATAGAAAAATGCATTATAATGAAGTTTTAATGCAAAACAGAAAGCTTGCTGATTTAAAATAATGTTCCTTGTAGTCTGCAAGAAAACAAAACCAGAATCCAAATAAATTACTATAGTTTCTCAAGCTATAATATACATTTGTAGTTTTTGAAAACAAATTAAGAGCCAAGCCAGTAAAATGGTGAGGACATCTTTAGCTTGCATAACTACTTCTCAGCTTCCTAGCTCCTACAGCTCCCACAGCTATGTGGAGAGCTCTGTATCCATCAAAGCTGGAAGCAGGCAGGCTATGCATCCTCAGAGCACCTTTGCTTTGCATTTGTTGCCCTGCATTTAACAAAGCAATCACCAATGCTACTTTTCAGTAGCTGGTCACTTCCTAAGCAGGTTGCTTCATATTTTGAGCCACCCTCCAGGGTGGAGAGAAAAAGGGGCATGAATACTTTTCTCTTCAAGCTCAAAACAGGCTGTTACAGCAGATCTAGGAGTAAAGCTGTGTTGGGTGGATTCAAAACCATCTAACAGCAGTCCGGAGAGGAGGAGAGGATTAGGGCCAGCTGCAGCACCCTCATTTGTTTGTCTCCTTTATCGTGCTGCTCAGAGACATGCTCAGTTGTATGGGAAAAACTATCTTACTGGCATTTTAAAAGCAAAAGCCACTGGACCCACAGATACACCCATAGCTGGGAACCCAAGTCGGCTTAGAGACATATTTTACAGTCTGACAAACACACTGATTCTTAGGGAATCCTGTTCAGTTCTTACAGCGGACTTCAGGTCAAAAATCACAGGGCAAGAAAGGGACTGAAATCAAACAAAATCTCCTGTCTCACTAAAACTTGTGTGCTTATTAATATTCTTTCTATAATTACTATGTATTACTGTTGGCATTAAGAGGCCTCCAAATGAATTTAGTCTCCACTGTACTCAGCACTGCCTGAACATAATGAAAATAAGGGCCATGGCCAAAGAGCTTACATTTCAAATCCACTGATCAAAGTATATACCAGCAGCAATACTCAAACTTTCAAGGCTTATTAACATCAGAAACAAAAAATTAAAAAACCTTCTAGAACTGAGCAAGATGATCTTTTGACTCTGAATCTGGATTAGTGTTCAGTTTGGAAGGAGAAATATGTTTTAATAAAGTCAAAAACACTTTCAGCTCTCTATGGAGGCATGCATTGAAGTGATTAAAGAATGGCTCTGTGGGATAGCTAGCTTTCAACTGAATAGGTGAAGAATCTTATTCTGAGATCTTTTGAAATGGAACAGCAGCTTGGATAAATTGATTATATTTTTCACAAAAATATAACACCACAGTTAATTAACAGATTCTGACACAAAAAATAACATGCATGAAAAATAATATAGTTTCAAGACAGCCTTCAGTGTTTTTTTATAATCTCCATTTGTAAATATCATGTTTATTTTGTAAATATGTCAATATGTCCCTAAGAAATGTTGAACTGTAGAGCTGGTCAAATTACTATTTAGGATATACTCTTTTGTTTATAGCCCTTTTCTTCCTGTTTGCAGTTTACTCTTGATAATAGTTTTAGTAGATAGTAGTTTATCTATGTACATTTCATAAACTATTTACTTTGTCTACAGATCACCTGAGGTATTCAGTTGTTTACAATTATTGTTCCTATTTCTTGCCTGGATGACTCTTTGTTTTAAACAGTTTTACTACTGCAGCTATGAAGTGAGTTTTCAAGGTTGGAGAAGGGGTTATACTGAGAAAGGTAAATAAGCCTTCAGTAGATTATTTTTTTCCGGAAGAAAAAAACTAAACTCAGGTGTCACAGAAAGGTGCTCAGAACACAGAATCCTCTTTCCACAGGGAAATTCCTTCAAATCCCTGCAGGTCACAAGGATTTATGTATGCCTAGTTTGTTTAAATATTCTCTACCCTGCTCCTCCTCCAACAAGGGTAAGGTTTCCTTGCTCTAAACTTTCCCTTTGGTCCCAAGGACATGGGACTTCTGAAGGCCTTACCAGTAAAGAAGACATCAAGTACCCTGGCCTTTTCCGTGTCCTCTGTCACCAGGTCAGCAGCAGTTCACATTTTCCCTAGTCTTCCTTTTGCTGCTAATATACCTGCAGAAGGCCTTCTTGTTGGCCTTCACATCCATTGCCAAATTCAATTCCAGATAGCTTTGAGTTTCCTAGCTCCTCCTTGTTTAAACACTGTCTTTATATTAATCCTGGGTGATTTGACCCCGCTTCTAACTCATGTATTCTTCCTTTTTTCTGTCTGCGTTTATTCAGGTGCTCCTTGTTCATCCATGCAGGCCTACTGCCACTTTTGCTTGCTTTCCTGCTTGTCAGGATGGACCATTCTTGAGCTTGGAGGAGGTGATCTTGAAAATCAACGAGCTCTCTAGGACCCCTCTTCTCTCCAGGGCTATGTCCCATGGGATTCTTCCAAGCAGGTCTTTGAACAAGACAAAGTCTGTTCTCAAGTTCAGAATTGTGATCCTGTTTCTTGCACTGCTCCTGCCTCTCAGGCACCTAAACTCCACATCTCATGGTCACTGCAGCCAAGACTGCCCCTGACCTTCACATCCACCACCAGTTCCTACTGGATTGTAAGTATCTGGTCTGTCAGAGAGTGCCCCCTTATTGGCCTCACTATCACCTGTGTCAGGAAGTTACCATCAGTGCATGCCAGAAACCTCCTGGATTGCTTGTGTCCTGTTGGATTGCCCTTCCAGCAGATATCGGGGTGATTAAAGTCCCCCATGAGGACCAGGGCTTGCAAACATGAGGCTTCTTCTAGTTGTCTGCAGCAGTGCTCATCTACTTCTTTCTGATCGGGCTCTTGGTAGCAGGCACCCACTACAAAGTCACCCACATTGTTACACCCACTAATCCTAACCTGCAAGCTCTGAGCTGGCTCATCATCCATCCCAGGGCAGAGGTCCGTGTGTCCCTGCTGCTCTCGCACGGCAAGGGCGGCTCCCTGCCACCCCCCTGCATGGTCCTTCCTGAAGAGCCCAGATCCATCCATGGCAGCGCTCCAGCCTGACGCTCTGGTTCAGCCCAGATCTACGCTTGTGTGAACACAAACTGCTGTTAAGCAACTGAGCCATTCCCAGGGTTAAGGCACCATAAATTTCTGTCTAAGCTTTATGTCCCTTCATGAATTAAGGCAATTCAGACAGCAGGCAGCATTCTTGTTAACGGTTCATTTTCTCTCCCCTCTCCATCTCCTGTCAGGAAACAGCTTACAGGTCTTCCTGACGGTCTTCTAGAAGAAATCATAGTTACACAGAGAATTTTAGAAACAATAAATTCTAGAAAAAAAAAAAAGACTTTGAGGTGTTGTTGCAGAACATGAAGTCAACAAATAGGAAATTTTACTGCTGTACAAGCACCCTCACTCTTTGTCTTTCCTGGTCCTGGGCTAACATTGGTGGAGTGAAATAAGTGCTGTTTACATGTTTTCCATCATGGTTTGGGTCAGTTCGCCATTTCTGGAGCGCCATTTCTTTGGAAGTTGTTTAGTTCACTGCTAGCTGAGTCATGACCATTTGCTTATATGACCTCTATCTGAGCACAGCACGCTCAGGAAACGCATCCTGGCTACTTCCTACATCCACATGAGGAGTGTGGACTCTGCTGACTTTGTATTTCAAACTCTGGGCTCAGAAATCTAGAGATATTTATGAGTGGACAGGCTTCTGGGGGGAATCAAATACACATTGTTGCACAGTTAAGCTGTTAAGTACTGACTGTCCCAAGAAAATATGGGAGTAAGTATTCAGCCTATACCATCTCCCACATCATACATCAAAGCAAGCCATAAAAAATTGACCTGCAAAACACCTGTAAGTTAGTTAGAAAAGGCTGGCTAACTGCAAATAGCCAGCTAACAGAAAAGCACTTGTCTGCATTGAGTGTTCCCAGCTGCTTATCCTCCACCATAAGGCACAAGCGAAGCTCTCTACACCCGGAGGAGATTAACCTCTTGACTCATGAAGTGATGGGCTGCACAAACCTCACTCACTCACTCATCCACAACACCAGCAAGGGAACGTCTTCTCACTGCTAAGAACAATGACAACCACATCTAGTCCGGCAGTCACTGCACTTGCTTACTGTGTTAACAACCTTGCACACACGTATTTTACCAAGGATTATAGTTGTCTTGATTACTGTACAGAAAATACACCTTCCTGGACCTTTTTCTATTCAAATATATGAAATTCACCCATGAACACGAACATGGAAAACAGCAAGGAGTGTTGAATTATCACAGTGAAAGAGAACATAATTTCATTGATCCCAGCATGCGGCCGTCTGCTGCCACCAGGATATGGTGCTTCAGAGAGGAGAGAGACAATATTCTTCCTTTGCCCCCCACCGCCTATTAACTTGCCACCTAAACCCCAAGTTTGGCAATCCTTCTCATCGCAACAAAGCTTATTGCAGAAATCTTGAAGTCTCTTAATTTAGCATAAGAGCTCTAGCAGTGATATCTGTTAGAAAACTTCAAAGAACATGTATTCCAACATTGCTCTGGACTCTTTTAAGCTGCACACCTGTCCCTCTGAGACTGGCTTGAAAAGTAAACAGAAAAGCAGGATTAACAGGTGAGCAACAGGTAACTTGTACACAATGGTGGAATGAAGCCTATCTAGTAACATAAATTGCTTACAGAATGATCCTGTGAAGACAAGTCAAAACATACAAAATAAATGTTTAATATTTCCTTAGTAATGTCTACAGCTTTTTCCTAACTGACTACAAAGAGATGCCATGTAAAGTGGATATATCCAATGAGCTCAACTCTGCTGGTTTCTTGTACAGTGTGTAGTAATCCTAAACTGCAATTTTTTCTTGTTTGATCTTCAAGTTTTAAGCAAAAAAAGGATCGTGAAAGCATTTTCAAGCATTTTTTGGTCTTTTAATTCAGTCACACTTTCTGCTCTCTATGGTTTAAATTATTCATAGCAAATTGTGCAAATTCAGATGTCAGCAAGTGATCAGCTAAATAACAAATTCAAAAAGGACTCTGCAGCCATTCTCATAACATATCAGAGGCATCCTGTACCCAGACAGGAGTGATCATTCCATTTCAAGTAACATTTGCAGCTGAACTCATCTCATTCTTTAATGACTTTAAAGCTACTTGATGCTCTAAATGCACACGTATTAGGTGGCCATGCTCTGTTTAAAAATTTCTGTAGATCTGATTAAATGGAATTCCCAGCTGAAGTCAGTTAACTGAAGAATACATGGGACTTTTTACCCCAACAGTGCACTCTGTCAAAAAGACCCTTCAAAAGAGGTGAGGAAGTGTCTTCAGGTATCGTCTTGGTTTTGTTTATTGGATTTCTTTTTTTTCACCAGACTTAATCTAATCTCAGGCATTAGCCCGTGAACTTCCTTGGAGTGGATGTTCAGTTCACAAATGACACCCTCTTTTCTACATCCATTGTAAGAGTCACTACACAGTAATCCTCAACCTCTTCTCCCCATGACAAACAAAAAGTAGCATAAATAAAGCAAAATTTTAGCCAGAAAATTTAAACTGATAAAACAGCAGAGATTCTTCTCATTCCCTCTGAGGGCACTTTGGGCATGGTAGCTGCACTGGTACAGCAAGCTACCAGCGGTCCTAAGGCCGAGCTGAAGACCAGTCGTGTAGATGGTTCAGATAGGGGACATGGAAGCACTAGCTCAACATGGGCAATCACAACCTCTGCACACCCTCTGAGGACCAAGCGACTTAGGACACCTCCAGGCGCCAGCAGGCTGTCTGCAGGCTGACTGTATGGCAGCTCTGGAGATGGGTGGTGGGCCGCATGGCCCCTGGACACTGGTCTTACTGAGAAGTGCAGGCATGTGCACAAGCACTTCCCTAATGCTTGAGAGTATACTGGGATCATAAGAGAAAACATGTAAAGCAAACCTCCTACCCAGAGGAATTTATGATCTAGAAGACTGGATGGACATTTCAGAGTGTTTTATGTCCTGGGACAGGTTGAAGGGAGAGGAGAGAATGTGAAACAAATACAGGGTGAAAAAAAATATTTCCCATTAATCAGTTTAAGGGCATACAGTTACATCCACGTGTCACGGATACCTAACGCTTGTCTCTAAATAAGGTATTTGTATGGGAACATGGCCAGTTAGGCAGCTACCTGGTGACCCGTGGATGAAAGCAACTGATTTATGCGAGCGCACTGGGCATTTACACACATAAATTACATGGTTACTCACACAGTACACGTCTGGGTTTGAAAGTCCAGGACCTAGTTTGCAAAGAACTGGGGGAGGAGGCCTCTGGACAGATAACTGATAAACAGTAAAATCCTCCTGATGTTAGATGGCAAGGGGCCGGGGATGTCCAGCGTAGCTGTACGAGGTCATGCACAGGCAGTTCAGAGAGGGTCTGGCCCGGGACAGCCTCCTGCTGCTGCCAGCTGGGACTGCGTAAGGCACACAAAGAGAAGCAGAGCATCAGGCCTGCTCTATTTATCAGTCTTCCCGTATCCCATAAGTCCATGTTTTTCTCACAGCCTTGTCTAGTTTTGAATAAAACACAAAATGATCTCCAAAATTAGACCAATCAATGCACGGAAAGCACTCGAAGCACTCTGTCTGTGCCTGACCTGTGACTGAATACTCACCATTATATTTAGCTCCACCATTTGCAAGTCTGTGATGTCGAACAAACGCTCTACTTTCGACTAGTTTTGCAAAGTGCTCCTAAATTTAACTCTGAGCCAACACTGTACGACTGCACATTTAAGTTAACCTGCGTAGTCAGCTTATAAATTTTTAAGAAGCTTTTCCTTCTCTAACAGTGAATGTAAATGCAAGCTGTTTGAACAAAGGCACTAATTTATCAGTTACAACAATGAATGCACCTCTTTGGCTACTCCTGACTGCTTGAAATGTGCATTTTCCATTAACATTAATGGAGATAAATAACAAAAATTGTGTGTAAAATGCAGAATAAAAATCAGAAAGCCAGGACACAGTCTGGTATAAATTGCCATACTTCCAGCAGCATCAGCAGTGTTATGCCCATTTTTTGTAGCTGAAGATCTGGCTGTTAGTTTCTAACTTCTCAAGATACTTTTGTGATGTGTAATGCTTATAATCTTTTCACCTAGTGCTGACTTTCTTTTGATTTGAAACAATGATAATACATTGTTTATGCTTTCACACTGACTGCAAACGTCTCCTGTGCAGTCAACAAGTTTTGAACAGTGCTTATTGGTTTTTAAAATTATTTATGAGTCTTCATAAGAATAGGCTTGTGTTAGAAAAAAAAGAAGCATTGTCATTGCTTCTACTCTTGGCCTATAATGCAGATAGAAAAGAAAAGCATTATATAAGAAAAATTTTGGAAAAAAAAAGGCAGAATTAAGTAAATTAAATAATGGATATTCCATGAAAGACCCGCATGGAAGAAAAGGGCAAAAATACATGGGGAAGAAAAAGACTAAGGAAGAGTTTAGGGTCCTGATTCCACATTTTCTTAAAATAATGGTTTACCCAAAATCAGCGAGCATGCGTTTTGTACAAGGTCACATTCAGGATCGCAGAAAAATGGTGGGATGAGTCTCACGATTGG
>NW_009230762.1:0-5186 GCF_000690835.1 Fulmarus glacialis
TAATAATATATAAATAATCCTGCTTCTTATGCTTGCAAAGCAGGGGGATAGGGTTTGGTTTTCTCCTTGTCACCAGGAAAATAAAACATCTTTAAATAAGAATTCATCTAGATTCCGCTTCACTGGATAGTAGCCAAGCCTGGGACATGAAGGGTAAACAAGAGGTAAACAATTCTGAAGCAGAGCAAGCCTATTTTAGACTAGATATAAGGAAGAAATTTTTTACAGTGAGGGTGGTGAAACACTGGAACAGGTTGCCCAGAGAGGTGGCAGATGCCCCATCCCTGGAAACATTCAAGGTCAGGTTGGACGGGCCTCTGAGCAACCTGATCTAGTTGAAGATGTCCCTGCTCATTGCAGGGGAGGGTGGACTAGAATTTTAATGGTCCCTTCCAACCCAAACTACTCTGTGATTCTATCCTTTTGCTAACAGGATTTTCTATCATGAGCTTCTCTGGATCCTGTCCTGCCAAAAAGCCCATACTGAAACCCATAGAGCTAGAGGGAATATAATGTGACAGACATATTGGTTTCTCCCCTTGGCTGGCCTTTGGTCAGCCCTGCCACTTCCTTTTGACCTCGGTACTAGTCAGGGACTATACACGTCTCCCTCTATACTCACTATCTATTAGCATAAATTTTCAGTTTGCCTATCATAGCAATGCAGTATTGATCACTGAAATTTTTTATGCCTCATATTTTCTCCCTGTTTCACAGGTGATGAACTCAGGCATAAGGAGACTTAAACCTAACTAATTTATTTCACAGGGAATTAGGTATATGAATACTTTTGAGATGCTGGGTTTACGTGTCTAATTTAAGCCAATTCCTAGTAAACTACCCTCTCTATCTTTAGGCAGGGTTTAAGTAATAGGGAAGACCATGTTGTCAATTTACTCTGTCAGTTCACTCTATTTAGAAAATAGACTGCCAAACCAAATCTAACACCTGCTTCTGCCTCCCTTGTTTCTCTCCTCTGTGCCCCTCTGCTATTATCCCTTTTATTCTGTGCAGTCATTCAGGCTGTGTTTCTTCCCTCCTTTTGTACAATAAGTCATCTATACTCTGTAATTGTTTATCCTACCATTACATACATCACAAGCTTTTACACACGGTGAAATGGCTGTTCTGGGTATAAAAGGAACTGTAAAAAGAAGTGTAAAAGCTTGTGATGTATGACAGTAGAGACAGTGAAAGGCATATGGATTTTATGTCTCTGAGTGCTTATGAAAGGATGGAAGGACAGTGTCTGACTCCTTTCTAGAAATTAATTGGAAAAATGATAAAGAAACTATCGTCTTAAGCATGCGATTTGGTCAACCCAGGGTAAAATTCTACACTCACTAATGTAACCGATGCTTTTTTGAAAAAGCACGAATGAGGATGAAGGCAGAACTTAGCCTGTAGCATCTAAGAATTCAATATTTCCACAAAGATTCTTCATTTGTATGAAAATTTTGATATGAAACCTTGTGTGTGATTCTCATCTGTGTGTGTCAGATTTTATTGACCACCAAAGTTCAGCTGAAATTCTAATGAAAGCCAATCACGGCTAGTTTCAAGTCGAACTAGTTGTGCATGACCTCTGTGAAAACCAGAAGTAATACTGGAGCTGGCAGCGGGGTGGGCCAGCCGGCTGCCGCCGGAGGCCCTTCCTTCCCCAGGGCAGTGGCTGAGGTGGCTCTCACAGGCCCCTCTTCCACCGGGGGCTGCACCCACCCACTGTGTGTTTTCCCCAAGTGACCTGACGCCCGCCCGCAGCTGCGCTGCCGCCCCCTCCCCTCTGCTACCCCCTTCCCCGTGGAGGTGGGGCCTAGCGACCCCCTGCCGCCGCTCTCCAGCTGGCGGCTCTGCGGCCCTTATGGCGGGTACACTGGTGGCCGTTGGCGCTTCTGGGCCCTTGCAGGCCTCTTGTTCGACAGCGGCACGGGGGGACACAGCGCCTCTTCGCTGCAGGGACCTTTTCTGCTGCAGAGCAGGAGGAGAATGCTCCACACACCCCCAAATGTAGCAGTGCATCCAGGCTCGGCAAGAGGCCGCCTGAGTCTTACGTGGTCATGCTTGCAGAGAAACTGCATTTTATCATTTCTCCTGAAAAAAACATGATTCTCTTTCCAAACTCATAGATATCTCAGGCGATCCACTGAGAGCTGTTTCTTACCAGTCTCACTAAATCTATCTGCACATCATCTATCAAAACTGGTAACAAAAATCAAGCATTTATCCACACAAAGTTACAAAGTTGCCAGTTTTATTGTTATTTTTTACATAAAGCATCTGTGTTCCTTTTTTTGACTGACCTATATTTTCTGAGGCTTTTGAATGTATGCAGCTGGTATTTTTGGGGTTTCTCTGCACAACCCTGCAAGTAAAATAAACACTTCCCTGTCTCACTTTCCCCCCCCAATAACTATAACTTAGTATTCCCATGTATCCCTTGAGTCCAAATGCTGGTATTAAAAAGAAAAATTACATTACTGTGGGACTTTTGATAATATTGCAAGAGTTGGTAATGTGCAACACAGGGAGGATAACATCGTAGAGGACACATTAAGGATGACATCTCCAAGAAGCTATCTAGTCGATGGAAAAGCTGTCATAGGGAACTCAGACAGGATTTTTCCCTACTTATGCAATGTGCATTGAGGAGTATAGATTTCTGCTAATTATTCAGTCTTAGGTGTTCATAAACCAGCTGTTGAATAGTAATTGAGACTTTTTATTGATACAAATGCTAGTAACTCTGCTGACATTCATCTCATTTCTTGAATTGGTTTTAATTTGGATTTTAATTGTAAGAATGCATATTGAACTGCATAAATAATAAAGAACCATGTACTAGACATACCTGTCCAAGGTACTCCCTTTTTTTTTTTTTTTTTCTCCTTAAGAGGCCAGAGGGAACCAATCATTTTAAGTAACAAGTATTTTTCCTACTTCTATCCTTGAAAGAAACATTAAGGTATTTTCTGGATGGTGTCTAATTCATCCTAGCTGAACTAATGGAGGTTTGGTTATGCCATGTGAGTCTAATTCTGGTAGCATTTGTTTTGTATCAGTTAGTTTCCTTTTTCCACCTAATGCATGTAAAGCCCTTTTTCTCTACTGTTAGATTCTTTCAATATAAAGCTTTTTGCTTTTCACTAAAGTGTATTGGCAAATTTTTCTGCGTTACTTACACTAATTTAAAAACCTCAATGAAACATTTAATTTTTAGAAGTTTAATTTTTAGGAGTTTAAGATTTGTTCCACTTTATAATTTGTCACCAACTGATTTAGGACAAAATATTATTATGCAAGTCTTGGAACATACAGCATCTAATAACATATTTTATATCATATATGAGGCTACATTTTCATGAGCATTCTCTCTTTTGTTTTGATTTGTTTTCTAGAACACAGTACGTGATTCCAACCGTACAACATCACTTTTATGGACATATTCTTCACCAGCATCAAAAATACCACTTGTAAAAATAAAGAAATAAATAAATACAATAGATCTTGTATCTTTTCTCTGGATATTTCAGAGACTGCTGGGTGCTGTTCATTTGTCTCATTAGTCTGTGGCTTGGATTTCTGAAGAATAATAGTGATAATATCCTATTCCATGTGTCAGTATAACTGAAAAATCAGACCAGAATTTAGAACTAAAGGATATATGTAGTGTAGTACTCTGGCCAGATGGGAGGGACAGGGTGTCTCAGGTGTAGCTACAGAATGGGTCACCATCATCAGCAACACAAAAGTTTTACTGTCAAGGAAGTAAATTTGATGATGGACTTGGAACTTTTTTAGTATTTTAAGATGATTTTAAATCCATTCATTAAAATTATGCATAAGTAAGATTTTGAAATAAATTTGCACTTTGTTTAAAGAAACATTTATGTAAGTATATAAAAGTCTAATATGAACTATGCTTTAGCAATTTTTGCTTTCTGGAGTCAAGTTCAAGTTCTTTCTTAGAAAGGAGCTTGAATAATTAGCTGTGCGAATGCGTCATTGATGATCCCAATTAAAGAAAATTATTTTCCGTGCCATCTTTCTCACATATTTATAGTCAGTATTTTTCCCCTGTAGAGATTAATCACAAATATAGACTAAAATTATTACCACAGTGGCTTCTCATCCTACACAATTCTCCAAACTGATTTAGAATTACGGACCCAATATCATGTCATTTCTATCATTCATTCATCTGGTTTCTTTAAAGACAACACAGGTCCATTCCAGATTAAGTGAAGACTAAATATGAACCATCTAACTACATTGTAAAGATATTGTTATTTTGGAAGAGTTTTCCAAATCATTCATGTTTTCCCAGATTTCAGCCTGAAAAAACAGTGACTTTCACCAGTGAGGAAATTACCTGTGTCTATCACTACATGAAAGATAAATGTGTTTAAAATTGATATACCAAAGATACACATATAATTCAAGAAATACATTATTAACACTAGCTTATATGCATGTCAATGGGGGGATAAAGCAAAGTGTGAATTTTAATAATTCACTAATTTAATATATGATATAATCACCGAAGCAATTACATAGAAGTTAATAATGGGGGAGCAGTTCTTTGGAGGGCTTTCAATAGGGTTTCACACCTTCAGAAAAACTATTCTCACTGGAGTAAGTAGCTCAGTCTTTCAATTCCTAATTTGGTTCCTGAATGATATACAGATCCAGAGCAGGGCTGAAGAAAAAACCTAGGTTATGTGCTTGATTCTCTATCTGAAATGGGTTTGAAAGAGTAAATAGGAAGCAAGCAATTGAAGAATCAAGCCACATCCTTTCAGAAATATTACTGGGTTTGGTTTTTTTGGTTGGTTTGTTTGGTTTTTTTTTTAGGAGAGCTACAGGAGACTTGGTCAGATTTATTGTTTAAATAGGAAGAAAATGCCTGCACTATTTGTTTTGTTAAGAACCTCAGCAGGAGAAAAATCTCTTGTTTCCTCTATGGGTTTCCAGTTAAGATTACACCACACAGAGAACATACATTACTATTTCAACTTCCCATAGGTGAGGGAAGAGATTCCCCAGGGACTCTAAACCTCCTGTAGTTTCTGTTGTGAACAAACTGTGTGAATAACACTGCAAATACAAGTTGTGCCTCAGACTGTTTTCTTGCTCAGTGTAAGTTTTTTGCAGAAGGGGACATATTTATATTTATATTATTTATATTT
>NW_009230763.1:0-547 GCF_000690835.1 Fulmarus glacialis
CGGGGATGTGGGATGCGAGGACATGGGGACACAGACATAGGACGTGGGGATGCGGGGATGTGAGACATGGGATGTGGGGATATGGGGACGTGGGGACATGGAGGCACAGGGACATGGGACATGGACCTTGGGGACACAGGGACATGGGGGCGTGGGGACATGAGACATGGGACATGGGGGCATTGGACATGTGGATGATGGGGACATGGGACATTGGGACATTGGACATGGGGATATGGGGACTTGGGGGACATGGGACACCCGGGGGACATTGGACATGGAGGACATGGGACACGGGACATGGCAATATGGGTTCATGGAGGACCTGGGGACGTCACCTGGGGTGATGGGGACATGGGACATGGGGACATTGGACAAGTGGGTGCTTGGGGACACAGTGATGCGGGACTTGGGGATGTGGTGACGTGGGATATGGGGACACGGGGATGTGGGGACACAGGGACATGGATGTGGGGGCACGGGGTTTGGCGTGTGGGATGACGTGGGACATACAGACATGGGGACATGGGACGTGGGGTGCGGGGAC